>NW_005843030.1:122581-124607 GCF_000455745.1 Alligator sinensis
TGACAGGTGATAATGGATTGCATTTTGAGTTTTGCCAGAAATCCTTATGTCATTGTCCATACAGTGGAAAAAGCATTATATATGCCTGTATATGCACATATACATGCAAGACAGCACCACATACTGAAGACTTCATAAATTTAATTGTGTCTTATAGTTTTCTTTCAGTAAAACAAAGTAGGTGCAGACTTTAAAAAATGTAAATATAGTCTTATATTAAAAGAAAGTTCATTCTACTTTGCCTAATGTGTGTACATTGTAAACAGGAAAAATCTACAGGAATTCGTTACTCAGCTTGAATTTGAAAAATAGGAAAAAAAAATATTTCCTTTCAGATGGTTAATAAACAGTGAGCAAAGGAGTCACTGGACACGTCTACATGCACGCTGGACTGCGCAGTTCACAGTCCCGGCATTGCATGGGTCATTTCTGATGCCACTGTGCAGTAGCAATCCTCATCACAGTTTGTACCTGCTGACGCTATGTTGCCATAGCAATGAGCTATGGCGACATAGCTCATTGCTACGGTGACATAGCATCTCGAGTAGATGCACCCACTGAATACCAGATCCTGATAGGTATTGAACACCTCAGTTCCTGCTGATTTGGTGATGTACCATCAAAAAGACACCCCTGAGCTGCATGCTGTGCCAAGTTTGGGCATTCCATGGAGTACACTACAGAATAGTTTCAGAAAGTTGCACTTGATTCACACAGGAACAGATGGGGATGTGTTCATTCCTTGTTACCTTTTCATGGTTAAACCATTTGTTTTTGGTAAGTGTAGCTGTGTAAGATAGCATTTTGCATTACTGAAGAGCTGCCTTATGATGTAAATGACCTTCCTCTCCCCTCCCCACTGGCATGACACTGTGATGAGAAGAATTTATGACATTGTTTTATGTTTCAGTACTTATTTATGTTTTGATGATAGAAAGAGGATACTTTATAAGTACAATTATTATAATTGAAATACATTCACAAAGTGGGGAAGGCTAATGTAGTACATGGTGACCTTACCACTGAGTTTCAGTTATAAACTCAACTGGAGTTTGTGTCAACTGGACCCATATTTTAGTTTTGCACAAACAAGCTGTTACAAAATTGAAATAAGTGTTTGGTTTTTAACTGTCAAGTTTTGTGCACTCCATAAGTATGCTTCTCATATTTGAAAATGTTCTGCTTAGAGCCAAGAACACCAGCCACTGGTGGCCAGAAAGTCAACAGTAGGAAGTGCCTCCTGTCTTTCTATAGCTTAGCTAGGTGTATGACAGTTCAGCTGGACTGCAGGAACATGGGATATGTATACATCATGCAAGACGTGTGACACTTAGGAGTCCTGTTGCCTTGAAAACTTCCAGTGAAAATAGTTTTTAACTCCAGAAGTGCAAACCTGAGAAACTGAAGGAAAACACTTAAAATTTACTGCAAACGGGAAAGAAATGGGTTTTTGCCATTTTGGCTTCTTTGTGATGGAAGGACTATAAGGTGTCCTTTAAAAAGAAAGCACTTTTTTCTGCCTACTTTCCTTCCTTGGAAATGTAAAGAGTATGGTATTTTGTCTTCCCTGACATCGCTAAAGGTCACCTTGGAAAATCCAGAGAATTGGGTATAAAGCTTTCTTAGGCCCTGATTCAGGATGAATCTCTGATTGAAAAGACTTGTAAATTCTATTGAAGTAAAGTTAAGGTTAAGTGTACACTTGATTGCCTTCCTAAAGTGAAGCTTTAATGTTTGATCTTTAATGGAATGGGCAGTGTGAGAGATCTTCAACCAAAAGCATTAACCCTCCAACCTTCTGGCCAGCATTTGTGTTAAATAGGTGTTTAGAAACACAAACAAGAAACAACAATTTTTAAGTCCATCCAGAAAATCATTTTCCTCATAGTTGCTCATATTTCAATTATTTTTCAAGGTGTCAAAATTCTTCAGCTACCTATAATCTTCCAAGAAATATTAGGAAGTCAAACCTGAATTTTTCAAGCAGCAACATCCCCTACTTCACTCTGTTTATAAGGGGGGGGGG
>NW_005843030.1:124645-128017 GCF_000455745.1 Alligator sinensis
ATAAACCTCCCCCTCAGACCCCTGCCCCGCCTGCCTCCTGAGCCCCCCAATCACTGCCCTGCTCTGCCCATCCCCATCCCCATCCCCTGCTGGCCCCAAGCCCCCTGATCCCTGCCCTCCCTGGCCCCCCCTCCCTGATCCCCCCCCCAATCCCTGCCCCACCCCCTGCCTGCCTCCCAAGCCCCCTGATCCCTCCCAACCCCAGCATCCCAGCAAGAAAAAAAAACAACCCCCCGGCACTCACCAGCAGTTCCAGCTGCCATCGGGGGTCACTGCCCCCCACTCTGTACCTGAGAGGCCAGGCGACAGCCCCAGTGGCCCCAGCACAGGCCCTGCTACCTGAGGGGGCTCTGCCAGGAGGCTATAGAGCCCACCCTCTATGAGTGGAGTGAGTAGAGGTTTTTGGGTTTTTTGTTTTCTTAAGTGCTGGAGGGGGGGCAGCCATCAGGGGCTGGGGGTGCAAGTGGGGGATGGGGCCAGATGGGGCAGAAATCTAGGGGGCTGAGGGAGCAAGCGGGGGTGGGACATGTGGACCCTGCAAGGGGGATAGCCCCTGTGAGGGCTATTTGGCCCCTGTGGGGGGCTGTGGCCCCTGGGGGACAGGGCTGTAACCCCTGTTGGGGGGCAGCAAAACACATAGGTATATAGAATTCACTTTATTATGATGATAGAGACACTGGTAGGCTTCCAAATTGCTTTAACACTGTAGATATATCAATAAAATATTGCCCAACTGATCACTGTCTCTCTGTCTCTGTCTCTTTATATAAGTGGTCTTTTGTTTTAATTGTGGAGGAACATGAATTTTGAGGTATTTTACAGAGTGACTTTGGGATTTTTTTGTCAGGGATTTTTCAGTTTTCCAATAGGGAACACCAGAATTCCTGCTAGGGAGGCTAGTGGCAGGACCTTGCCTGCTCAGAGCTGGCACCTTGGACCCAGCTGGAGGTGGTTGACCTCCTGGCTAACTGGGGCTAGGAGGACATGCTTTGACAATTCAAAGCAGGCCCCCACAATGGAAACATATTCCGGGCGATAGCTGCCCAGATGGCCACGCAGTAGTACCACACAAAGGCCAACCCTGAAGCCACAGCTCACTGGCAGCTGGCCCAGAGGGGCAGATGCCTGTACTGGCTGTGCAGTCCCCATTCGGGTCCGGCAAGTGTGCAGCATGTCACAGCCAGGCAGCAGCCCCCACTGTCAGACTGCTGCAGTGGGTAGAGGGTGCAGGGAACTCTCAGGGCTGCTTCAGCAGTCCAGCTGGCACAAGGGGTAGTGTCTCCAGGTACCAGCTGACTGGGCCCCAGAATCTCCTGACAGCAAGTACTTGACAGTGCAGTGCTTGACTGAGCTACTTGACAGTGCAGCTTTTTGTACTGCTGGGGCCAGGACAGGGCAGCTTTTTATACTGCTGGGGACAGCACAGGTTCTGGCCCCAGGCTCTAGCTCCCCCTGGCTGCAGATCTGGGAGGAGCCAGGCAGGGTTATTTTGCCCCAAGTGGCACAATTTGCCCTACACCAAATTGCATGTCGAGGCACGTGTACTGAGGCAAAAAGCCCTGGCTCAAATTTGCACCACTTCTACTTGAGCTGCTGAAAGCACATGTGTTTGTATGTGTGGACACACCCTTACAGTTAATTTTCATTAATGCTGTCTTTTATATATTTCATATGCATATATGCATACCATTGCAGACACTGATTATCACACTTTGTGTAGATACTTGGCATTATGCAGCAGGCACCCCTGAATTATGCTGCTCTACCTCCATAAATCCCATCTTCTCCATTTTTTCCATTTCCCCCATTCTCCACTGGTTCAAAAATTAATTAATTTTATACTGCCTCCAAATGTAAAGATGTCAGTCACTACATCTTTCCATTATCACAGGAGAGCTGGAGGTTTTCTCCAAGTGGCCAGAAGACAACTTGGGCTGTCTATACACATGCTTGAAGGGTGTGTGTGTTGAGGGAGGGGGCAGGGTATTTTAATTAGAGCAGTTCCTGGAAGTGCTGCTCTAATTAAAATGACTCACTGGTGTGTGTATTAAGCCACCACAGATTTAAAAATGGCCGCAGTATGCGTTGACTTGACCTGCGCCAGATCAACACTCAGGATTTCAATATTGTGCTGTTAGACAGGAGGGCATGATATAAAATTATATACACACACAAAAACTACACAAACACCACTATGAGTTCACATACATGTACACATACACAAACACACTTTTGTGGCTGTGTTAGCACTAGGGGGCATTGGGGTAACTTAGTGCTTGGGGTCACTTGAGGTCAAGTGGCCCTGGGGTTACTCGAGGTCACTGGGGTTACTTGAGGTCAATGTATTCCAGGGTTACTTGGGATCACTTGGGAATAGGGTTATTTAAGGTCAAAGTGGCCCCTGGGGTTACTTAAGGTCACTGGAGCTTGGGGTAACTTGAGGTTAATTAATGTTAATTGATCAAAGGGAAAAAGCTGAAAACCAGCAGAGCAGAGGAGCAATCCTAGGAGAAGCTGGCACAGAGACTGGAGCTGTGGGGGAGCCAAAAGGTATGTGGGGAGAGGGAAACTGGGATGGAGGGAACAGGAGGAGCTGAGGGAGAGCTTGAGGCTGGGTTGGGGAGCAGTGGGGGGAGTCGTGGGTGCTGTGGGTGCTGGAGAGGAGCTGCGGGGAAGTGGGGAAACTACAGGGGTGCCAGGAGCTGCTGCATGTGCCGGGGAGGGTCTCCAGGTGCTGGGAGCCGAAGAGGGGCTCTGGGTACCGGAAAAGGCTACAGGGGAGCAGTGGGGGTGCCAGGAGAGGCTCCAGGTGCTGAATCGAGGCTCTGGGTGCCGGGGAAAGACTGCGGGGGAGCGGCAGTGGGTACGGGGAGCAGGAGAGGGGCTCTGGGTACCGGGAAAGGCTGTGGGGGAGTGGCTGCCAGGAGCCAGAGAGGGGCTCTGCATACTGGGAAAGGTGGCGGGGGAGTGGCTGTGGGTGCTGAGAGCTGGATAGGGCTCTGTGGGGCAGCCACGGATGCTGGGAGCTGGAGAGGGGCTGCGGGGCAGAGGCTGTGGGTGGAGCTGCGGCCCGGGAAGCCAGGGGAAGCTGGAGAACAGAGAGGGAGGCAGGAAAGGTCAGAGAGAGAAAGCAGACACAAACAGAAATGGAGAAAGGAGGAGAGACAGGGAAGATCGGGGAGAGAAAGCATGGGTGGCGGAGTGCATTGGGGAGAATGAAGATCAGGGAGACGGGGAAGATCAGGGAAAGAAAGCAGATGTGATGACACACAAGCAGGAAACAGAGCAGGGCACAAACAGAGAGATCAGGGAGAGAAGGCAGAGAGAGACAAGGATCGGGGAGAAGGTAGAGGCAGAGAGAGAGACACAAGC
>NW_005843030.1:128103-129689 GCF_000455745.1 Alligator sinensis
GGAGAGGCTGCAGAGAGAGGTGGCGATTGGGGAGAAGGCAAAGGTGGTGAGACGCAAAACGGAAAGCCAGGAGTCCAAGGAGGAGGAAGGGGGAGGCAGAGATGGGGAACAGAGTAGGGGCTAGAGCTGGGAGACCAAAGAGCAGGGCTGGGAGGTCAGTGGAGATGGAGAGAAAGTAGGATCTGGGGGAAATAGAGGTGGCAGAGGGGAACAAAGCCCAGTGGGAGGTCAGAGAGCCGGGGGTTTAGTTGGGAGCCTGGAATAAGATAGAAACCAACTCGGGGTTAAAAATATCAGTTTTATTAAACAGGCAGTATACTATACAGCTCACGATGTTATTGGTTCCTACCCACGCACACACAAGCACTCACACATGCACCCACACAATGGTAGCAGGAGAGAAAAAGGCTTAGTAGAGGGAGTGAAGTTAAAGTGTGTAGGGACAGAATCCAGGTCCCTTGCTTGGGGAAGGAAGGTGGGTGATAGCTACCTATCCTTGGCTGTGAGTTGATCCTTGATGGCCAGTCGGGGTCTTCTCCAGCAAGGTGTTGTCCAGAGAGATTTCCAGCAAAGCCTCTGGGTGGATAGGTGGCGTGGCGCAGTGCTGGTCTGGATGGAGAGAGCGTCTCAAGGAGGTCACACTCTACCCCCCCTTTTATAGGGGTGGGCTACCTGTGTCTCCTATGGGAGGGACATGTCCAGGCAAGCACAGTCCTGCTCACATGCCTACGTGCAGATCCAGGTGACCTCATTGTCTGGTAGGACACAATGGTGGGATTGCTGGTTTCTGTAGGGTCTTTGTCTTCCAAATGCTGGGTTTCTGTTCTGTTCCTGGGTGAGGTCTGTGGTTCCTAGGTGAGTCAATGCAAGGCAATGGTCGGATTGTTGAGTTGAGTGTTCGGTCGTTACTGGTCATTTAGTAGAGGCCTGCTACCACTGTACCTCAAGCACCCTCATATATTCCCATTCATTCAGGAACCAATTTACATGAGACTGGTTAGACATGAGTCACAGTTACAACATAGGTTACACCTGGGCAGAGAACACAAGATGCAGGCTTGACATACAAAATGGAAACTTAACATTACTTGACAGACATAGGCTTAAATCATAAATTCAATACAAACAGTAAAAATCAATACAAACATAATAGAACACTATTTAAAATATAAAAGGGGCTTGTTACTATAAGGGAGTATAAGAACTTAGCTTACCAGTACTACTTGTAATCACTTATAAGGGATAGAGAGGGCAGAGAGAAAGTCAGAAATGGTTGGGGAAGGGGAGGGAATGCATTTTTAAGTTTAAAAAAAAAAAAAAAAAGAAAAACCTGGGGGTTTTGCTACAGATGCTTTATCTAAAAGATAAAATGTCCCAGCAGCCTTTTTAAATGCATAGGGGTTTATACACGTGATGGTGAGGCCATGCTGGAACATACTAATTAGAGTCTGCAATTAATTGAGTCTGGGATTTGTATAGGTAGCCCCAGGTTCTTGGCATTCTGGGAGGCAGTTTGGTGTTTTGAAATCTATGAGGAAATTGAGGATTCCCACACAAGGCAATGCCATCTTTCCCTCCATCTTTTG
>NW_005843030.1:129699-131462 GCF_000455745.1 Alligator sinensis
GCAGTCATTCTCAATGAACACCTCTGTAAAGGGGGGAAGAGACTGTTTTTCCCCAGTGTCCCCTTTTTGCATGGCAAAGAGAAGGACGCAGGCAATATTGCAGTTGCCTGAGCCTGCAGCTCAGAGCAAAGTGGGCGGGGCCTGAGCGACCAGGAGGCCAAAAAGGGTTTGTCATGGGAGGAAGACCTGAGAAGCAGCAAGAAAACACAGGGAAGCCAAGGAAGAAAGCTAGAGAATGGCTCACTGAAAGGGCGGGGCCAGGGAGAAACCTGGGTAGAGGAACAGTGAGCCAGCAGGCAGCCAGCAAGGGTCGCTGCCAGGGAAAACAAGGTCTATGGAGACCAGACAGAGCTGTGAAGTTGCATGTGGTTCACTCAAGCAGTGCAGCCAGTTGTGCGCCCGTGAAGAGCTGGGAAGCCGCACATGGCTCACTCAGGGAGCAGAGCCAGTTGTGCACCCCTGTTAAGAGAGGACTGGAAGAGGGCCCGGAGCCCAAACA
Organism: Alligator sinensis; assembly: GCF_000455745.1. NCBI lineage: Eukaryota > Metazoa > Chordata > Crocodylia > Alligatoridae > Alligator > Alligator sinensis. Next base: position 130,199 of record NW_005843030.1, read on the forward strand.
GGACAGGCAGCATTTGAACTCACAGTGGGGAAGAAAGGGGACAGGAGCCGGGCAGCGACGAGGCCTGACAGGGAAAATCCATCTGGCCCTGTGATGGGTCCAAGCCCAGGAGGGAGTTGCCAGGGCGAGAGCAGTCCCGGTGGCAGACTGAGGCCTTAGAAACAGGGTGGGGTGCAAAACCCCTGACAGCATCAAGGCTGGGAGCAGTGGCCAACATACAAAGAGAGCCTGATCAGAATAAAGGGCACAGCGAGACGCTGAAGAGCCCCAGAATTTAGTGTGGTGAGAATCCAGTGGCCACAAGAGTATACCAGCGGAGGCTGATCAACTGAACTTTAAGCTAGTTTTCCTAAGTTATTGTTATAAAGAACTATATTACACAAAGCCGTGACAAGTTTAGTTATGGGGACATTAGTTGAAGCCAAGGAATGGCTGAAGACAAGCCCACAAATGGGGAGCAGCTCTTTTAACAAGCAACAGGCAACTTGGATGAGAACATATTATCAGGCAAAGTGAACTCTGAGACAATGATGCTAGTTCCGGCCCTGGATGTGGTAAGGGTGTGGTAAAGGGAAGGTTGGAGCCCCACAAAGAAACCAAATGAGTGACATCGCACAGGATCAGTGATGTACCATGGGTCTCCTGAGCCTGGGTGCCAATGCTTGTATTTGTGCCCTCCCCTCCCCACCCACCCATCCTTCTCATAAAAATACTTAAAGTCACGTTGCGTGATAAGAACTCTGAAGGGCCTGGCCAGTGGCCCCCCTTGCTGGCTGGTGCCTGGGGGCCATGGCCCCTTCCCATCTCCCCCGTTGGTCCACCATTGCACAGGATACCTGGAGGACTGTCTCCCAAGAAAAACATCAAGAAGTGGCAGGAGAGAGGGAACAACCAACCAGGACACGCAGGTAATACAATGCAGGAGATGGAAGGGGAGGAGGAAACCCTTGGGCAGGAAGAAACACCACATTCTTCACGCTCCGAACAGGTCAGGAGATCCAAACGGACCCAGAGGAGGCGGCGACAAGTGCTCGTCGTAGGCAACTCCATCCTGAGGGGTACGGAAGGGCCCATCTGTTGCCAGGACCCCTCAACACGAGAGGTATACTGCCTGCCCAGAGCAAAGATTCGGGATGTGAAGGAGGTAATCCAGGCCAGGATCAAGCCCACCGATTACTACCCCATGGTTCTAGTCCATGTGGGTACTAATGATGCAGCCAGGAGAACCCCCGATCACCTGATGGCGGACTACAGTGCTCTGGGC
>NW_005843030.1:134542-137941 GCF_000455745.1 Alligator sinensis
CTTTCCTGCCTATGCAGGGGGTCGGACTCAATGATCTATTGAGGTCCCTTCCGACCCTAACATCTATGAATCTACTGTTTTTGAGATCTCACCCTGACGCTGCAAGGGGGTAAGACACTAGGCAAGAAAGGCCTCAAATCCTATAATACCTACCAGCAGCAACCTCATTCCCCAATAATCTGTTGTACTGCTTCCTCTCAACTCTGTATCTCTCTTCATATTAAGCAATAATCAATAGCACCTTAGTTGGCTATATTTGCTGAAATAATACTCAACAGGATAGGTAACCAGGGTTTCTTTCAAATTCTCATCATTATGCTTTAGTGAACACACAATAGATATCACTAAATGACCTTGTTCACACCTTTTGAGGCTATTGTTTCAAGATTTTATAGACTCAGGCAGACATCTTCACTATGGTACTGTTTACTTGCATTGTAAAGATTGTGAGGTTTAACAGTCATAATAAGGGCCTGGATTTAGAAGCACAGATTAAAAGATGGGTATTATGTGGCAACCTATGGACCTGCAAAATCATACTACATATGTCAACTTGTTCCCATGTCTCAGTCCTGCTTTGCCAATGCACCTTATTCCTGACACATCAAGAACAAACAGCGGTCTGTCTATATCAGGGGCGGGCAATTATTTTGGGTGAAGGCCTGCTTACTGAGTTTTGGCAAGCCATCGAGGGCCACATGACAGGCAGCCAGGGGCAGATAAATATTAATTTTCTAAACTTTTAGGGGCCCTATGGGCTGGATAGAATGGCTTGGTGAGCCGCATCTGGCCCGTGGGCCGCATTTTTCCGCACCCCTGCTCTGTATAGAACTGTAATCAAAATGCAGGAACTTTGATTTTCCTGTATTTTGAAATGCCCCTAGAGTTATGTTCAGCTGATGATGCACACATTGATTACCACACTTTGCATGGACTTCTCTGTGTCTACCAACAAAAGAAAACCTCAAAAAGGGTGACATGAAATGGGGTGAGGAAAATGTTTACTTGTGTTGATAAAAACAGTAGAGACTTCTTCTCCGCTCCCCAAGTATGTTCCCAGACACAAGCAAAAGTTTTGTTTTGGTTGTACAATGGGAGGGCAGAATACAAGAAAATTCACTGCCCCTAGCACACCCTATAATCCTACAAGTGCACAAAGGCCTTTCATACAGCACATAGTAGATCAAACATCCTCCCAGAATGAAGTGCATACTAAATCAATAATGTTCCAAGGAACAGGTTTTTAAAGACCTCTATGAAATTATAATAAAAAATAGAGGGTCTGAGCAAGTCAGGCAGTTGTATAGGAGGAGGGGCTGCATGTGGTTTGGGGTATTTTCACAGAATGTTAAATCACACAAAATATTTCACTCATCTCTAATGTGAGACCACGACATGACTCCTCTGTAACAAATTCTTTATCTTGGCAGCTCTCCTGCTTTCTCCTAACTCTGTCTTCCTCTCCCCTCTCTAATCCCACTGCAGCAAGAACATATGGTAATATTTGGAGTGTGATTTAGGCCTGGGAGTGGGTCTGACTGCCCACACCTGTGCAGACCTCCAAGTCACCACACAGCAGGCAACCAGGCTGAGGTCATGCTCCAGCACTGCTGCATGAGCTCAGTTCTTCAACTCTCCTTCCCATACATGCCAAGGCTTCCAGGAATTTGGCTGCCAGCAGCCATTTGGATTCAAAATTTCACTTGCTAGTCACATGATAATGCACAGTGTGTCACTGTTTGCCTCCAAATTCAGCTCTGTCCTGGCTCCAGCCTTAGCAAAATGCTCTGAAGTTAGATGCCCAGGTAAACATCACCCTGGTGGTCTTCAGGGAGCTGTGACAGTGGAGGGAAGTTATTATAGCGTCAGAGTCGTAGAAAAGTAGGCTGGAAGGGACCTCCAGAGGTCATTTAGTCCAGTCATTCTCAACCTTTTTTGTGCTGGGACCCACTTGTAAAGATCAATGGCCAGTCCTGATCCACAGTCCCCTGGCTCTGCTGGTGTCTGTCACTCCTGACACACAGCCCCTTGGCCCTACCAGTGACCCTCGCTCCCAAGCCACAGCTCTCTGGCCCTGCTGGTGCCTCTCACTCCTAACCCACAGGGCCCTGGCCCTGCGGTGCTCTTCTCTCCCGACCCACAGTCTCCTGCCCTACTGGGCCATTGCTGGTACCCCTCACTTCCAACTTGAAGCCACCTGCCCCCAGCCCTGCTGGAGGGGGTCCCCCAGCTGCCCCCATCCCACTCAGGCTGGAACGTGGTGGCTGAGGCAGCTCTGCCTCATGCAGATGGCAGTGGAGTGAGTCTGGTCCACAGCACAGGCTAGCAGGAGGAGGAGGGAAGGCCTGTAGTACCCCTCCTGCCCCCCCCTCCCTGAACAGCGTCTCCTGGCCGCCCTGCCCAAGCCCTGGATCTCCAACCCATGCTCCCCATATACTTACCTGCATCCAGCTGCTGGGGCTGCTCCCACGACCCTGCCTGGCTGCATGCCGAGTGTGTGTGTGTGTGTGTGTGTGTACACAGATCAGCGTGCACCCGCTGCCTCCAATTGCCCAAGCAGCTCCCTGCAGGCTGGAATGCTGCCAGCCTCCAAGTGGAAACCTGTGCTTTCCTGCATTTTTCTGGGACTTGCTCGTGGCCCTTTCAATAATTCTTGCGACCCACTTTTGGGTTGCGACCCACAGGTTGAGAAATGCTGCTCTATCCAAATCATCCCATACAACCACAGACACCAACTATTACTGCCAAAATTCCTGATTCCTATTCCCATAGGAAAACAGGAACGAATCCTTATGACACTAGTATAAAGGAAGGCCCTGTCCTGGAGCAGGAGAAAAGAGACAAAAATCTGTGTATTGAACTGATGCAGCACCATTGCTTAGATTTATCATTATTAAGATTTGCAATTGCTCAGCTGGGAGGTAGATACCCTGGCCTGGTGTTTCTGCATTAGGCATTTATATTTGGACCGGTAACACCCGCCCCCCAGGCGAATGGGGCCGGGTACGAGCAGCGAGCTCCCAGCCATCTGCCTGAGAGCGAGGTGGGTTGTTCGCCCAGCCAGGCACAAATCCCGGCGGGCAGCCCTGCAGGGTTAGGTGGCTGACAACAGGGAACTGCGATGCGAAGACGCCGCTCCCCACAACTCCTGTCTCCGCGGAGCTGAGGCCATGACCCCGAGGCCGGAGGGCGCGGTAGGCCGGGGCCCTGCTAGCACCCCCGGCAATGAAGCCGCGGGAGACGGTGCCATGGGCACGGAGGAGGATGACCCGCCAGCGGGGAACAGGCTCTGGCTGCGCGGCGCCTGGGCTCGAGGCGACCGCCCCTCACTTGGTGACCCCGCCCCGCCTCCTGGCTGGCGTCGCTGGCCGTTACCATGGAGACGGCGTGGCCGGGAGA
>NW_005843030.1:138115-142846 GCF_000455745.1 Alligator sinensis
GCCTCATTTCTCTGTAGGACGAAGGGTGGCGGCGGTGGGGCCGGGCGCGCCCGGGCAGTGAGGCCGACGGGCCACAGCCAAGCCGCTTCACGAGCTCGGCCGCGGCCTCGTGCGTATTGCACCTGCCGAGCCGCCAAGCGGCGTCCCCCGCGCTCGGTGCCCGGCAACGCGCCAAGGTTCAGCTCGGAGCGAACTGCTGTCGGCCGGTGCAGGGCCAACTTTGATGGAGGCGCTGACATAGCATTAACTGCGGCGCTGAAAATGAGCAGCTATAACTTTCCTACTTGAGAGGACGTAGTTAAAAAGCGCTTACCCCCCTTTCGTTTCTTTCTATTTAGAGTGTGTGAAAGGCTAAAAGCATATTTAGGTTACCCAGCTGCATGGGAGCGATGTCAGTTCAGTAAATCTTAATTTGACAGAAAGAATTTGACTTTGAACTACTGCCTCAGTGTAGCAAACAATAATATTTGCCTAGCATGTGTTTGCCTAGCGCTGCTTTTGCAAGTCAGACAAATGAATTTGGCTTTTCTGTTCCTTGGGTCACTGATGTGACCCCCTTAAGTGCCCTTTTCTGAAGCACAAGTAGCTCTGATAGTTGTAAGGACTTTAAAATACTACAGGCCACTCTAAAACTAGCCCAACAATTTGCCAGTAAATTGTGTGGATGCTAAGGTCTCTTTTATGTACATACTTAAAAAGACTGCTTTTAGTATTGGGTATTTCATCCAAAATCAAACACAATTACTTTTTAGAGTAGATGCAGCTCCGCAAGATTGAAATCCACTGTTTTGCCTATTTGGTCTCTGACCTTCTTTGTTCTGAACCTGCTAATGAGATGTAAGAAGGCCAGTTAGTGATTCTTCTGCTACTGCAGTGGCTACTGTGATATGGATGCTATCCACTGAAATTTTGCATTGCCCATTTATAAACTTGTTTCCTGTACAGTAGTCCAATAACCATTACTAGACTAGCAGTAACCACAAGGCCATCCTTTCTCTTGTTGTAGTCCCTTGTCATGTTCATTGTATACTCTCCAGTTTCTACAAAGCAGGAGCAAAGGGTCCTACAACATGAATCCAATGGTAATCTGGCTATGTGTCAGTCAGAGCTAGTGCGTTCTCTTTGCAGTTAGGGCTGTGTGAAACAGCACCATTTTATTTTGACTTCCGTTTCGCTGTTTTGACAAACAGTGTTTCGTTTAGAGTTTTGTTTAGTTTTGAAAGCACTGTTCTGTTTTGTTTCCTCGAAATTGATTCACTGTTTCAACACTGTTTCAACATTACACCCATAGGCTATAATGGGGAAGCAGGAAACTACCTATAACTTTGTCATTTTTGGCAGATTTGGATGAAAACAGCAGGGATAATAAGCGCTTCTGAGGGCATGGAGCCTGCCAAGGCTGCGTAGATAGGTGTAGGGGTTTCTGGTAAACTGAACTTCAAAGTCTTGAAAGCAAAACTCATATCACTTGTAAGTGTGAAAGCACAGGGGGATGAAAAGAACAGGCATGGTAGCCCCTGCTGAGGCCTACCCTGCCAGGTTTCAAGGAGATAGGTGCAGGGGTTTCTGGGAAACTGCACCTCAAGCTGCTGACAAGCAAAACTTGTGACATGCGACTGTGTGTGTGTGTGTGTGTGTGTGGTGTGTGTGTGTGTGTGTGTGTGTGTGAAGTTGCGCCGTTACTGGTGGTGGGGCCTCTACATGACACGGTAGTGTGCCCCAGCCTCAGCCTAATCCACCAATTTAAATGACAACAGGTAATAACTTAGTAAGCAGCACAGTAGCACCAGCAGCATCTCAAGCAACCAAACAGTCACAGTCAATATCTGAGCAGTCCCCTTCTTCCCCCTCCCTCTCCTAACTTTCTGTTTCCCTGCAGGCAAGCCCAGTTTCAGCTTCGAAACTTTAAAGGTTTAGAAACATTTCTCCTGCCCTCGTTTCTCTTCCAGGCTGTTTCCAAGCCCTTCGTTTTATTTTGATTTCGCTGTTTTGAGCTCAAAACAGCGTCAAACCGAAACAGCTGGTGAAATTTTTCACAGCCCTATTTACAGTTGTATCCTATCCAGTAACTTAAAAAAACTTGCCAATAAGCAGTCTGGTTTATTCAAAAATGTATCCTTTTGCTAATTTACTAGGTCCCTCCTTGCTGAATAGGGGCAGTGCCGGGGGGCAGTATTGCCATCCTAGGTGTTCATCCATCATGAATAGAATTCAGAAGAAATGAGATATGCTTCAAAACATCTATTTGCCTTTTGGGGTTTGAGTCTAGAAATTCTCAAGATAGTTTCTGCAGCCATTAAGGATGTAAATTTAGCAAAGATTCTGATGTAAGTAGACAACTCCAGAAGATGTGGCCTTTAGAAAAATAACCAACACCAAAAGAATAAGCACCTCCACAAGGAGACTCAGATTGCCTGGCAAGGGAACTTAAAGACCTGGCCCCTAGTATTTCTCCAGCTGAAAAATCTCTATAATGTAACAGTGTGAAAATTATTAAATTGCCTCGCTTGTCCAACATGCCTGCTGTAGACTGCTTGAATTACCATGCCCTCCATCCTACCAGTGGTAAGGGCAAGATAAAAAAGTTAATCTCCAGTAGCTGTGGAGGAGAATCCAGAGCAATGATAATGATGAAGCCATAGCTTTGTTAGAATCATATGCACTTTACCACTCAAGATATTGGCATATTTAATTTGGGGGGTTGATTTTGAGAAAGGGAGCTCCTTTTATTTAAAGGAACTTGAATTAACTTGAGGACTTTCTAAATGGTTTACCCTATTTCTGCCGTCTTTCCTAAGGGTTCTGTTTATTCCTCTTATCCCAGAACCCAGCAGCTTTGTAAAAGATATTTAAAAATGTGATAGTGTTAGAGTGATGTTGCTTTTAGTTTTAAAATTGCATGATTTATGTCAGAATCAAAAATCATGTTGTGTGTGCAATATATTGTTCCGATGTAAATTTATTTGAGAGATTTTCCCTTTAAATGAATAAGACAAATACATGTCTAACTTCAATTTCTCCTGTTTTTATCCATTACAGTAGTATCCTAACAGTATATAAGAGCTAAAGTATTTCAAAGAGGAGAAACCCAAAATTGCAAAGGGTTGAGAGCTAGCGTAGGGATGACTTCATAGGAAAATTTAAGGAAAGCAGCTGTTTTTAGAAAAAGGTTATTCATTTAAATAATTACCGTGTTAATGGAAATTGGAGGAAGTTTGCCATGCCAGAGCTGAGATTCTTTATTCATCTTCAGAAAAACTACAACATGGGACACAAAGAAACCTTTCTATATATAAAGTGATTTCTAGGAGTGAAGGGAGGATTTGAACTTTTGATGCCTCTGTTCTTAACATGGGGGGGGTATATTCATTGCCATCTGTGGGCGTGTCCAGATGAGCGTGCATGTGCCTCTTTGCAGATTTGCAACGTGGGGGCAAAATTAGACCCCTGGATATCCAGGGGTCAAACAATACCCCGGGGAAAAAGCTGGGTCAGGGCACGTCCCGGACCGTACCCTGAGGCAACTGGAGGCTCGGTCCTCCATAGAGATACTCTGGTAGCCTTCCAGAGCATGTCTGTGGTTGACCCTTTCCCTGTTGCTAAAGCACACTGCCTGCCCATGCGGGGCATCTCCCGTTCATTCCCTGCATTCTTCCATTTGCTCCCCCAGCTCCCTGCTTGCTCTCCCAGCCTCCTCCCCGCACTCACCAGCAGTAGCAAAGAAGGAGCAGGAGGCTGGAGAGAGCAGGAGAATGAGCAGAAGTCTCTAGCTCATTTCCAGGGGTGTATCTCCAGCCTCCTGCTCATCTCCAGCCCCCTGCTCATTCCTCAGCTCTTCTCTAGCCTCCCAAGGCTGAAGATAAGCAGGAGAATGAGCAGGGGGCTGGAGATGAACCCCTAGAGATGAGCTGGAGACATTCCCCTGCTGTTGCCAGCTTCCTGCTCATTCTCCAGCCTCCTGCTTGTTCCCTTGCTCATCTCCAGCCTCCCAAGGCTGGAGACAAGCAGGGGAATGAGCAGGAGGCTTGAGACAGCAGAGGAATGTCTCCAGCCCATCTCCAGCCTCCTGGTCATTCCCCTGCTCATCTCCAGCCTCATGAGGCTGGAGATAAGCAGGAGAATGAGTAGGGAGCTAGAGACAAGCAGCAGACTGGAGACAAGCCCCTGGAGATAAGCTGAAGACTTCCCTTGCTCTCTCCAGCCTCCTGCTCATTCTCCATTACTGCTGGTGAGTGTAGAGGGGCTGGGAGAGCAAACAGGGAGCTGGGGGAATGAAACGACGGGCAGGGGAACCAACGGAGGGTTGGGGGGGAACGAACCTCCTGCTCATTCTCTTATTCTCTCCAGGTTCCTGCTTGTTCTTATGCTCATCTCCAGCCTCCGGAGCCTGGAGAGGAGCAAAGGAATGAGCAGGGGGCTGGAGACCAGCAGGGGGGGCTGGGGAGGAGCTGTAGCCCCTTGGGGGGGCAGGGTAGTCCATGTGCTGTGTGGGGGAGCTCTGCCCTGCGGGGGGCAGGGGCCCATTGGTGACCCAGACGGGATACACGCAGGTGCAGGTGCACTCCCTGACCGTGGAGGTGCACCCCCTCAGAAAAGGTGCTGCCAACAGTGCCTATGGGTGGTCACTGCTTGCCACCCTCCCCCCGCTAGTGTCGGCATCTGTGGGCAGTCAGCGATCACCACTGGCCACCGCTGATCCTGCCGGTGGCATGTGTGGGTGGTTGCCAACTC
>NW_005843030.1:142877-147727 GCF_000455745.1 Alligator sinensis
GCCAGCACCGACGGCATCTACAGGAGCTCCCTGCTTATCGCCGCCACCACACTCCTGCCACCGCCAGCACCACCATGCCCCCCCAGCCACCGGGGGCCCGCGGTGTTCATGCTGGGGACCCACCCCTCCTAAGCAGCCCCCGCACCCACAGTCCTCCCACACCCACCCACACACCGACTCACATCCCCCCACATCCCTCCACACCCACTCACATCCCCCCCCCTCCTCCTGCAAACCCCACATCCCCCCCATCATACACCCACCATGTGATAAGGAAACCAAAAGCAAACATTAAAACATATAGATACTTAGGATTCATTTTATTATGATGCTAGAGAGACTGGTAGGCTTCCAACTTGCCTTAACGTTGTAAAAATACCAATAAAGCATTGCCCATCTGATCAGTCCCTCTCTCTCTGTTGTTCTAATTGTGGAAGAATGTGGATTTTGGGGTATTTTAAAAAGTGAATTTGGAATGTTGCTTCAGCAGTCTAGCTGACACAAGGGGCTAGTGTCCCCAGATACCAAGTGGCTGGGCCTCAGAAGCTCCTATTTGCAAATTAAAAAAAGCGTGGTCTCTAAGGCCCACCTGGCTAACAAGTAGCCCCTATTGTATGGGGGCTAGAGGGTGAACGTTACAAGAAAATACTTGGGACAACTAATGAAAAAAACAGGATAGGAGTATCGTGTGGGTCAAAGGGTCAAAACGTGAAAATAAGTGCCTCTGATGGGGACACTGAGCAGAGCCCCCCAGGTTGCACCCACCAAACCTCAAAGGCATCCAAAGAACCGGTGGATGCCACCTACTGGTGCTCTGCCCAGAAATGTGCACGGACAAGTGAGAGGAAAGTGACCCCGCAGTCTCTGGGCACCTTTCCGGCCAGAGCCTCCTTCCTGGTCAAGTACAGGGTCCACTTGGCCATGAGCAGAGCCCCCCAGGCTGCAACCACCAAACCTCAAAGGCATCCAAAGAGCTGGTGGACGCCACGGAAGAGGTTGACCAGGAGGTGGACTTGGTGGGGCCGTGGATGGGGTGACCAAAAACAAAAAGGTGGGGGGTGAAACTCAACCAGAACCTCAAGAAAAGATTCTGGAGGTGGAGGCGGATGGGCTGCAGCCTGGTGCACTCAAGGGTCATGTGTGCCAGGGTCTCCCGCTGCCCAAAGAGGGGCAGGAGACCAGGGTGTCCAGGAAGCTTGCCACATACATGCCGGTAGCAACAGTTCCATGTAGGAACCACCAGCTGAGGTCCCCAGTGGCTCATGGGATGAGGGTGGAGTACAGACTCAGTCACTTGGGTGTCCCAGCCATGCCCTCGCTGAGCAGGTCCCACCACTTGGTGTCTGGGCGGGACACGAGGGTGGCATAATTGACAGTGTAGTGCATCAGTATGTAGAGGTGGTGACGATGGACGGTGGAAAAGCGGACCGGTCTGGTGTCCTCCAGCTGGCTTAGGTGGCAGAGTGGGTAGCGCTGTGAAGCCGGGTAGGAACCAGCCCCACAACAAATTCCAGTGTGCTGGAGGACACGGGGGGGAAGCGGAGACCACCACTGCGCAGGACCTGGTCAACAAAGGCTAGGGTGTCAGGAGTTAGGCCAAATTTCACCTTCGGCAGGTTGCAAGTGTCGTGGGTAGACGCATGTGCCAGGCCAGCGCAACGGGGTCCACCCACTGCTGCCTATTGTAGTCCAGGAGGTTTCCAATACGGGTGACATCAGCCAGGATCAACCTCTGTCGAAACTGGGGCACCTCTGCTGTTGGCACGTCCAGCTGGGGGAGGAGGGGCTCGATGAGCAGATTGGCCCCCTGGGTGACTGTTGTGGCGGACCTGGAAGCGGAGACTCGCCTCCAGACCTGGAGGAGATCCTGGTAGAAATCTGGCAGCCCTCGCTGGTCTTGCAGGAGAAGCCCTGCAAGCTGAGGAGCTGCCAGTCGTATTGGAGCCCCCAGAAGTGTCAGAGGAAAGCGCTTCCCAGGTGGCCCCATGTCTCCCAGAAGATCCTGAGGGCAAGCAGCCCTGAGCTGTTGGCCAGGGCAGGTTTTTGTACTGCTGGGGCCAGCTCGGGTGCTGGCCCCAGCCTCTAGTTCCCCCTGGCTGCAGATCCGGGAGGAGACAGGTGGGGTTATTTTGCCCCAAGTGGCACAATTTGCTCCACAGCAAAGTGCATGTCTGGGCATGTGTGCTGAGGCAAAAAGCCCCAGCTCGAATTTGCACCGCTTCTATTTGAGCTGCTGCAAGTGCATGTGCTTACATGTGTGGACGTGGCCTGTGACAGTTATTTTAGTGACGTGGATGCCTACCTAGGAATTACAGGGAGACAACCACTCATGTTGCATAGTTGATTAACCATTCTTCTGATAAACATCAACTTTCCAGCATCTCTCTCTCTGGTTCAGTTTTGTATGAGAATCCTAGAAATTCTGAGACAGCTAGTCCATTTTTTCATACAGTTCAGTTCAATCATCTTTACTTACATGGAGCAGTATCTCAATGCTGCCAACAGTGGCACCCTTAGTACCCTGTTTGTATATTTCTCCATCAAGAGTTATTTTGCTTTTGGCTCTAAAGTTTGGACCTTGAAGCTACCATTAAAACCACTAAACTATCCTCTCTGAAATGCCTCTTCAGGATGCACTTGTACCAGAATACTTATAAGAAATGAACCAACTATAATTGCTGGCTTTATTCTATATCATTAACTTTTAGGGACCTGTGTATTCTTGTGTGTCTGTCCAGTGTCAAGTATGTCTTGAATGCCAATGTAACAACAGTAATAAAAACAACTATATGAAACTTTCTGGCTGGAGTGGCGTTGAGATTATTTTGCTGGTAACACGTTTTTTTTTGTGGAAGGACATAAGAACATCAGTCAATTTAAACAAGTGTACATATATTAAGATGTTAAAAGCAACTGCAGAAATGTCTTTCAAGGGATAGAAACAAATGATGGGACAATAGAACACATTAGTGGTTTTTAGGAGTTGAGAAGTAAAAAGGTTTCTGATGAAAAAAATACACCTTGAAAAAAGTATTTAGGGAAGTTAGTAAAACTGAAAACAAAATCAGTGCATGAAACAGTTAAGGCAGTAAGCATGTGTGCCATTCTAGTCATATTTTATTTCTACTGCAGCAGCACATAGGATGGCAATTGATCCAAGGGAATTGGGCAGGAGGACCTGAAGGAAGTTGGTCCTGTATGAAGTAATGAGCATGAACTTAGATTCAGACAGGCTTTATGTTAATAAGGAGAAATGGGCTGTGATTTTGCCAGGGGTGTCATGGAACAGGAGCATGTAATGATAGCAAAATATGAGAGCTAGAAGGTGCACCAATGGGGTTTTGGATCAGGTTCCAAAATGCTACCAGATTTGCCCATCACTTTGAGGTGTGCTCATTTATTAGGGGTACATTTCTGGGGTCTCTGTAATCCTATCATTGTGCTTACTTGTGTTTCTATATGGAGCTGTACCTCTCCCTTCTGCAAGTCCTTACCCCGAATGGAGCCATCTTGCAGGACTCAGTTTCAATGGGGCTGGGTTCCTCCAACCACGGAGTCAGATGCACATATATACACATATTAACAGGACACGCCTGAACCAGGCCGGGTTATTCAGCATTGACAGGCTAACACCCTCATATGCCTTGAACTCGGTTCATCAGGCAACAATAAAATGCAGTCAGACACAAGCACATGGTTTAACAGAGCATCTGAGTAAGGCCGGACTATTGAGCATTGACAGGCTGACACCCTCATGTGCCTTGTACTCAGTTCATTCCTAGGACAATAATAAATGCAGTTAGACCCACATACACACACACTAACAGAGTACATCTGAGCAGGCTGGGTCCGATCAGCACTTTCAGCTGATACCCTAGTGCACCTCAAAACTCAGCACATCCCCAGTCTTTTGTCACAATGGTCCTAGTAGTAACTCCTTTGATGAGCAAACCCCACCGTAGTTTTGGGCATTACAGGGATCTTTGGCTTAGGTCAAAGAAGCATTGCTACAGAGCAAATGGGGAGGTCAAGGGGAAGGAAGAGTAAGTGAGGTTCAGAGAGAGAGTATAGCAACCAGCTTGACCATAGAAGTTATGTATTGCCAGGTATATGAACTTATACTGATGCCATTGCGAATATCCACACAAGAGAGACAAATAAAACAGTTACAGTATTACATAGTTTCAATTAGGTATTTCAGGAAGTGTACCTCAAGTTTGATTGGAAAAGTCAGGTTTAGGGAGCTGTGCCTGGAGTAAGAGAATAAAAGTCAGGTTCCTGGAGTCGGAGAGAGAGAGAGAGAGAGAGAGAGAGAGAGTTGGGGTCTCACCATTCAGTGAAGCTTGAACCAGTTGAGGTTCCCAGGTGTTTGTTGGAGCTTGCAGACAGGCAGAGTTCTGAGCACGATCAATGGAGAGATTCCAGGCAGAAAAGGAGTGGAACTGGTGCAGCTTTTAGATCCAAGCCCCAGGACAGAAACTTGAGCTTGGGTAGAGGTTTTTGTTGGGAACTAACAATGCCTTAAGGGACAACACTAGGTTTGTTTATGGGTAAACAATGGCTCAATGCGATGTCGCAGCTGGTAAAGCAAACAAAACCCGTCTTGCATCTATAGATGCTTCTCAAGTAAATCTCAGGATATCATCCTCCTGCTGTACTCAACCTTGGTGAGCCTGCAGCTTGAGTACCGCATCCAGTTCTGGGCTTCACAATTCAAGAAGGATGTTGAGAAGCTTAGTTTCATAGTTGATAGGGTCGGAAGGGACTTATTCATAGATTCATAGATGTTAGGGTCGGAAGGGACCTCAATAGATCATCAAGTCCGACCCCCTGCATAGGCAGGAAAGAGC
>NW_005843030.1:149221-152152 GCF_000455745.1 Alligator sinensis
GACTCTCTGGGTGCGACCCTCTAGCCAATTCGCCACCCACCGGACTGTGTAGTTGTCCAAGTCACAGCCTCTTAACTTATTCACCAGTATGGGGTGGGATACCGTATCGAAGGCCTTCCTGAAGTCTAAGTATACAACATCCACCCCTACTCCTGCATCCAGGCATTTTGTAACCTGGTCATAAAAAGAGACTAGATTAGTCAGGCACGATCTGCCTGCTACGAACCTGTGCTGGTTTCCCCTCAGCATAATTTGTCCTGCTGGGCTCTCGCAAATGTGAGCCTTGATAATGGATGGAGGTGAGACTTTTTAATGAGAATGGGGTGAGAGAGAGTGTCACAGACCTTCCTAAAGTCCAGAAAGACTATGTCCACCGCGACACCTGCGTCCAAGGATTTTGTGACCTGATCGTAAAAGGCAACCAGGGTGGTCTGACAGGACCTGCCCCTAATGAACCCATGTTGGTTGCCCCTGAGCATGATCCCCCCCTGCTGGTCCCTCGCAGATGTGCTCCTGGATAATTTTCTCAAAGAACTTCCCTAGGACCAAGGTAAGACTAATGGGCCTGTAGTTCCTGGGTCCTCCTTCCTCCCTTTTTTGAAAATGGGGACCACATTGGCCCTTTTCCAGTCCTCCGGAACCTCGCCAGAGCACCATGAGAGCACGTAAAGCTGTGCCAGGTGTCCCGCAATGACCTCTGCTAATTCCCTCAGCGCTCTGGTCACCAGCCTAACAAGCAATCCAGATCAGTCTGTTAAAATGATGTGTCCTTGTCCTCATTATCATGTGACTATATTTTGTCATCTACAAAATCTATTAATAATAATTTTATATATTCTTTCAGATTTATTAATAGAGTATAAGTAGTAGTAAATAGCAACGGGCTGAGAATCAGTCCCTACAGGATAACACTGAATTAATTATTTCCCATTTTAATTATATTTTGAAGTCTGTCAGTTTGCCTGTTTACATTCTGTTTAATATATGTATTTTTTAATTTTATAGTAAATTTTAATTTTCTGCAAAAATCTTTCATCAAGCAGTATTTAATAAAAGTCCGTGAACATAGTTGTCAGAAAAATGTGTAGTTTCATCAAAATGTCCTGTTAAATTCATTTGATAAGACCTCTTTTCCATATGACCCTGTAGACTTTCATTCAGAATATTACTATTCTTTAGTTCCTTATTGAAGCACTATTAACAATTCCATAATTTTCACATTATATTTCAACTCTTTTAACCATAAAATCACTGTTTTTCATCTTGCAGGCCCTGCCTCATTCTACTTAGGGAATGAGGCAACAGTCCTAAAGGCAACAGCCTCACTCATTGTATAATCTTAAGTAATTCTTCCACCTTCAAACAATATGCAATTCTGGTAGTGTTGGAATGTTGTTGTAGCCATTCTTACATGATAAAGACCATATCATCAAAGCAACCTTAGTTTTGACACTTTCTAACTTTCAAATAATTGACCTTACAATCTATATCATATACTTGGATATATTTTAAATATATTTAAAAAGGAAAAAAAAAAGGCCAACGAAATACAATTAAGCAGAATTGCAGCATTTCCAACTTGATTTACAGGATTAACAGCATTAGCTAACAGCAAGAGAAAGTGTTCTTTGGGAATCAGCCATAGCACATGGAGGGCATATCTGCATGTGAAATTAATGCGCCTGAATTTACTGTGCAGTAATTTATAGCACCCAGCCCAGGAGCAAATTGAGCCACCTGAAACAGTTTATTCTGGGGCTGCTCCTGCCCTGCTCTGCCCCCTTGCAGCAGCTAGCAGGAGCTTCAAGCTCTGGTCTCAGCTGCCCGAGTGCCAGTCCTGGGCTGGCAGGGGGCTTCAGGGTCAGCCTTGGGATGGCAGAGGGCAAGGGGGCAAACTGTTCCCAGCTCCAGGGGCAGCTCCAGGCAGCATGGAGCTCAGGGAAGACAGCAAGAAAGGGGCAAGGGCTGCACTACCACAATACGGATCAGGCCCCTTGTGGCTCCCCTGCCATCTGCCTCTGGGACACCAACACCTTACAAGCCAAGATTGCAGGTGATTTTGGTACTCTGGCCAAAAACGTTTCTGAGTCCTGAACTATTTTGTCTGTATCACGGGACTCTTCCTTTTCTGTCTGAGAGCGCATCTACATGTGTGCTGTACTGTGCACTAGACCAACCTTATGCATATTAGACTAATCTAATGCTTAGTAATGCATCAGTGTATACATGTGTGAAGCAATTACTGCACAGTAGATTAATTTAAAGTACCATTTGGTAGTACTGACAGATACAGGTACTAGCCAATGGTGCTTTACATTAACACACCTAAACCAGGGTACGACAAGTATTTCAGATGGAGGGCTGCTTAATGAGATTTGGTGAGCTTTCAAGGGCTGCATGGGTAGCCCTGCCCCTTTGACAGTTGTCCCACCCCATGGTTGTCATTTTGGGACCAGAAGTCCCACCCCTAACCCCTGACATTTGCCACCAGAAATCCCTCCCCTTGCTCCCCAGAACTACTTCTTTGGGTGCGGGGGTTGCCATCTTAGAACCAGAAAAAAACCAAGTCATCCACTAAAAGTCAAACATCTACTATTACTAAAAAATATTTTTGTCATGATTTGTGTTCCCTACTGTATATAGAGGTGATTGCATAATAACTCAAAAATGAATCCTTAGTTTTTTTTATGGCATAGGAGGGTATGGTTGGGGTGTGTGTGTATGGTGGGGTGTGGCGAAGTATATATGTTTGTGTATGGTGGAGCATGGGGGGTGTATGGAGGGGTGTGTGTATATATGGGGGGGTTTATGAGGGGGTGTGCCTGTGTTTTTGGGGGCATAGGGTAAGTTGGATTTTAGGGGCAGGGTGTGGGTGTGTGGAGTTTGTGGGGTGTGAGGGAGGGAGTAGGGGTGGGTGTGGGGACCCCCACA
>NW_005843030.1:152183-156409 GCF_000455745.1 Alligator sinensis
CTTTCCATGGCACATCAGCAGGTGGGGGCGCTGGTGCCCAGCTCCAGCCAGCACTGCACAATGTGGTGAGGAGCACAGCCTATGCCAGGCTGCCTCTATTGCCAGTGCTACCTGCTGTGCATGCACAGATTGCGGGGACTATGCTTGCACAGCAGGGAGTGCTGGCAATAGATGCAGTCCAGCATAGGCTGTGCTCCTTGCTGCATTGTGCAACACTGGTCAGAGCTGCACACTGCCAGGCACCAGCACCTGCACTGGGCACCAGTGCCCCAAGTGCCCCCACCTTCTGCTGTTGCTGCCACCGCTGCCTGTTAGGGCTGCTAACCATCGAGGGAATGTGGCGGGGTCCCCACACCCTCCACCCTCCCTCACACCCACACACTGCCCACCCGAGCTCCATGCTGCCACCCAGCTGCAGCTCCACCCCCATCTCCAGCCTCACCCCTCCTTACCTGCTGCCCAGAGTGAGCGGGACACCAGGGAAGCTGAGCAGGTTCCTGGTGGCTGAAGCAGCCCTACCCAGAAGCTGCATGCTGACATGCCCACAAGAGTGGGAGCAAGGCGGAATAGGGCAAGTTGGGGGTGTGTGTATATGTGGGCACCTCACTCCCATCATCATGGGTGGAAGGGCTGGGTGAGGTACAGTTCGTTGGCGGGCACTGCGGGCTGGATGAATGTGCCTGGCAGGCCACATCATATTTTGCCTGCTCCGACCTAAACGCATGTGTAGATGTTAATCCAGGAGCGCCTAAATGCATCTGTCATCAGCTACCGCTCAATATGAGGATGATGTCTGCCAGGGGGAATTACTGTGAGTTTTAAGGTGGCTGAGGAGTCCAATCCATGCTCTGCAAGTTTTTCCACAGATATGACAAGTGGTGCCTTGGGGGTGGAAAACTGTTGGTCAGGATGTTGTGTGCTTTCCTTCCTCCTCTGCCATTTCTTGGCTTGCTGAGCAAGACAGTTCTCTTTGAAGCGGGCTATAGCTTGATATATGGTGAAGCACCACTGAGACCTGTTACCACCCAACATTACTCAATTTGTAGGGTTGATGCCACCCTTCTTAATATATCCTTTCAGTGCGTCTTTGTATCATTTCCTCTGTCCTCCATGGGTCTTCTTACCATGACTAAGTTGAGAAAAGAGGACTTGCTTTGGGAGATGTGTGTCAGCCATTCACATACAGTGGCCAGCCCAGTGGGGTTGATGTTTCATGATCTTTGCCTCAGTGCTGGTTACGTTAGGTGCAGAGAGGATCCTGACATCGGTGCAGTTGTCTTCCCATCTAATGCAAAGTATCTTCCTGAGGCAACACTGATGAAACCATTCCAGGTTTTTAAGATGGCTTTGATATATTACCCATGTCTCACACCCATAGAGGAGTGTGGGGATAACCACTGCATTGTAGACCAGGATCTTAGTTTCCATCTGCATATCTTGGGTCAGCAAAGACATGGCAAAACAGCTTTCTGAAGGATACACGCACAGGAAATGCTATGTTCAACTACGACATTAAGACTGACTGACTAGGAGAGTTGACTGTCAAGGTATGGGAAATGCTTGACATTTTCCAGGGGTTCTCCACCAACAGTAATTTGTGAGGGGAAGGAGGCAGGTTGTGCTGGGGCAGGCTGATGGAGCACATTGGTCTTCCAAATGTTAAGGGAGAGTTCCACACCGTGATAGGCACCTGAGGAAAAAGTCAAGGGTGAATTGCAGATTGGTCTCAGCAAGCATGAGGATGACAGTTATCAGTGTACTGAAGGTCGGTGATGCCAGTTTTGGTAACATCAGTTTTGTTGTGAAGACACTGCAGGTTGAAAAGCTGACCGCCCATTCAATAATCAACCCCAATTCGGGGGGGAGGCAGTCATGGATGAGAATCAAAATCACAGCAAGATAGATGGAAAAACGGATTGGGGCGATGACGCAACCCTACTTATAGATTCATAGACTGCAAGGTCAGAAGGGACCTCGGAAGATCATTGGGTCCAGCCCCCTGCACCAGGTAGGAAACATAATTGGGGATCAGGTGATCCCAGTGAGGTGACTGTCTAGTCTCTTCTTGAAGATTTCCAGGGTAGGTGATTACACTACCTCTGGAGGAAGCTTATTGCACAGTCTGGACACCCTGACTGTGAAGGAGTTTTTCCTAATGTTGAGCCTGAATTTGGTCTTTCAGGAGTTTGTGCCCATTATTCTTGGTTTTCCCCTCAGGTGCCCTGGTGAAAAGTTGCTCACCGAGCCCTTGATGTACTCCCCTAGTGTAGTGGTAAGCTGCTACCAGGTCCCCTCTCAGCCTTCTTTTTCTCAGGCTGAAGAGTCCCAGATCCCTTAGCCTTTCCTTGTATGGCTTGCCTTTTAAAACTATGACCATATGGGTGGCTCTTCTTTGGACTCTCTCAAGCTTGTCCACGTCCTTGTTAAAGTGCGGTGCCCAGAACTGGACTCAGTACTCCAGCCCTGGTCTCACCAGGATTGAGTAGAGAGGAAGAATCACCTTCTTGGTTTTGCTGGAGATGCATCGATTAATGCGTGCTAGAGTATTATTTGCCTTACTGGCTACAGCATCGCACTGCCGACTCATATTCATACTGTGGTCTATTATTACCCCCAGATCCCTTTCATTCATGGTGCTAGTCAGTTTGGTGCCACCAGGTCTGTAGGTATGTTGGGGGTTGCTCGTCCTGAGGTGGAACACTTTATATTTCTCGATGTTGAACTTCATCAGATTCTGATCTGCCCAACTTGCTAGTCTGTCTAGGGCCACCTGTGACTGTAGCCTATCTTTAAGCATGATCATGCTCCCCCATAACTTGGTGGCACCCACAAACTTGGCCAGTGAGCTCTTCACCCCCATATCCAAATCGTTAATAAAGATGTTGAAAAGTACTGGACCGAGCACTCACCCCTGTGGGACACCACTGCCCACTTCTCGCCAGGATGATACAGATCCATTCACTACGACTCTCTGGGTTCTATCGTGCATCCAGTTTCTCACCTACCTGTCTCAGAGTTAAGCCCAGAATCCTAATGTTAAATCTCTTCTGCATTCCTTTTGTTTGTTTACAGTGTTTTGATGCAAGCTGCATGTCCATGATTGATCTACTTAAACGGTGGTCTGTCAGCAGTCATCGGCATCTCTCAGGGCTCAGGTGATATGGGCTCCAGTATGATCATATGCTCTGACAATAGTCAAGAAGGTGCCAGTGATTGTAGTGTGGATGTTTCCAAGTGGTCTTAATTTGTCAGTCTGTCTGAAGATGGTATTCTTGATGAGCAAGTTGTTACCAGATTTGCCCATTACTTTGGGGTGTGCTCATTTATTAGGGATAGGTTACTAGGGTCTTGGTAATTCTGTCAACGTGCTGCTTGTGTTACTTGTGTTTCTATACGGAACTGTATATCTCTCTTCTGCAAGTCCTCACCCCAAATGGAGCTATCTTGCAGGACTCAGTTTCAATGGGGCTGGGTTCCTCCAGTCACCAAATCAGTCATACACACAAACACACACAAATTAACGTGACACGCCTGACCCGGCCGGGTTGATCAGCATGGACAGGCACCCTCATATGCCAAGAATCAGTTCATCAGAGCAACAATAAACTGCAGACAGACACAAGCACACGGGTAAACAGAATCCCTCTGAATCCGGCTGGGTATCCAGTTGACACCCTCATGGGCCAGCATTCAGTTCATAGGGGCATGTCTGAGTTAAACTGGGTCAATCAGCCTGTACAAGCTGATCCCCTTATGTGTTTCAAACTCAGCACGTCCCAATCTTTGGCCTCTTGATGAGCAGACCCCACAGTATTTTTCGGCTTCACAGGGATCTTTAGCTTAGGTAAAAGAAGCATTGCTGCAGAGCATGGGAGGAAAGGGAAGCAGAGAAGGAAACATATACCCAGTTACTACCAGTTTGACTATAAAAGTTATTTATTGCTAAGCATATGAAATATATAATGGTACTAGTAGTAATAGACATGCAAAAGAAAAAAACAAACACAAACAATTACAACACTACCCTGGTTTCACTAAGTATTTGGGGAAACTTAGCTCAAGCTTAACTAATCACGGGGGCACAGAAGGGAATTGGTGAGTATTTATTCACCAAGGCACCCCCGGGGGTTACAAGAAATAATGGCCACAAGCTAGCAGAGAGCAGATTTAGATTGGACATTAGGAAGAACTTCTTCACAGTTCGAGTGGCCAAGGTCTGGAACGGG
>NW_005843030.1:156642-161362 GCF_000455745.1 Alligator sinensis
TTTGGAACATCTCAATAAACTGATTGATAATCAGGAAACACTTAAGATTAGGGAGTAACCAAATACTTGGGAGCCAGCTTGAGATTCCTATGGGTGGCAGATATACTGATGGGATATCTCATGGTTTCTTCAGAAACAATAGATAGCTTGCAGCATCAGGATTTTGGATTTTTACTTGTTGTGCACAAGCCTCAGCTTAGCATGACTTTTCCAGATCTTACTATAGTTTTTTAACAGACTTAAAACAATTATTGGGGTGCTTATAACCTTTTGTAGAGAGGACTTCTACCAGTTGTCTCAGGAAAAGTATGGCAACACCTGTGATTAGGGCTCCAACGGGCTGGACGTTGTGATGAACCCCTTTACCATTGTTCAAATGTTGCCCATACCCCCTCTGACTCAGTCGCTTGCCTCAGCATTCCCTAACCCGGCAACTGAGTTTTAGTTAATCAAGTTTAAATAGGCCTCCCATAGTGGGAATGTACGGCCCGAGATGCCTATTAAACTTAGAGGTGTGTGTGTGTCTGGGGGGGAAAAGTCCTTTGTAAATCCAGATTAGAACTGGTCTGATAAATGCTGAGCTGGGTGTGTGTGAACATGGGTTGATTAGCATTTGGAGCAGAGATTCCCCATCATGCAGTGCTCCCCTGCTTCTCTGGTCCCAGAATTCACTGCAGTCTCTGCTTCAGGCTTTCTGTTCTCTATCTCTCATGTAAATGAATGGTCATCTGGTTCCATCTCAGATGCAAATGAGACCTAGGGCAGTTGTTTCACTCTTGTCACCCTTACCTGGAGGGGCTTAGGTGTGTCTGTCACTGCATCTTAATCAGTTTCGTTGGGGGGGGGGGGAATTTTTTGGGGGTCAGAAAGTGCTAGGGGTTGCCTATCCCTGATGTAGTCAAACAGTAAGGATTTGATGGGCTTTTTCTGATATGAAATATAATTAGGATTATCGGATTTGGACTTGTTTGCCATAAAGAATGATCTATGTCCATGTTCTAATTTGTGTAAATTAGACTGTGGACAGAGGTAACTTTAATTTGTTTTTAAAAAGAAAGAGAGGACTTGCCTCTTGAGAGACTGCATCAGTTGTTTTGATTTTAACTGTAACATCTGTTTGCTTCTATACCAGTGTTAGTGGGTTAACATATGTAACGGTTATATTGGAATAGCTATAACAGTATAATTGTTTATTGGTATAATTATACCTGTTGTTATATTTCTTTGCACCACAATTAGTAGGATATGACACACTGTTTAAAAAAAACAGCATTGTAATTAATTAAGAATTATTAGAAACAATCAGTAGAAGTGAGTCCTTGAAATCATTGAGGCAAGTTACTTAATGCAGTATACATTTTCCTAGGTCAAAGAAAGAGGAGAATCCATTTTGTCCATGCTCTGCCTGCAGTTTTGAGTGTATGAAATGTGACACCAGAGTGGGGCATGTGCTGCAGTATAAAATACTGAGGATTTTTTTGTATACTGTCAAAGTACTCTGAGGATAACGTGGAAATAGCAAAAATCCCTAAATTTGAACTGATTTTCATGAGATCAGAAAGGTACCTCTTTAGCCTAGAGCAGTTCCCCTGCTGACTTTCAAAGTCTTGCTACAAATCATGGTGGGGTTCGGCCTCTTTTTAAAGAGCTCTCTTGAATTTTTTAGGATAAGAAATATTAAGCATCTTTTATTTGGCCAAGATGAAACAGGCATCTGTACTTAAGGTTGCCTGAAAGTTCCCATTATAAAGTTCTGGTTCTGTTTCATAGACATTGATTATTTTTTTCACAACACCCCAATAAAGTTAAAACATTATCATCTCTTTCTTATGAAACCAGGGCTGTTCAACTGGCAGCCTGTGGACTGCATGCATCCCGTGAGGGGTTAACATGTGGTTCCAGGGCTCCCATCCAACAACCCCTGCCCTCATTGCTCTGGCTGCAGGAGTAGCTGGGGTCTAGGGACTCCCCCTTCTTCCTCCAGCTTGTGCTGTACGCCCCTGCCCCATGGGGCAGGGCAGTGTGGTGGAGCTTACGGTGCTGGGGAAACTGGCAGGCTGGAGCACCCATGTTATGTGGTGCAGTGTTGGAGCCTGGGCAGAGCCAGCCAAAGGTGAGGTGGGATGCCATGTGTGATGCCGCATAGTGCAGGGTGGAGGGAGTGCCTGTGAATATGATGTGCAGCCTGGGGTCCCCTGAAGACTGTGGCTCTGCGGTGGGGTATGGGGTCCCCAGCTGCTTAGAAGTTGGACAGCCTTAGATTGAGACCTAAGACACAGAGAGATTAAAATGAAAAGCACCTGCTAGTTTTTAGTGCCCTGCCTGAAATGTCTAGGCTTGATTTTTTAGGGTATATGTTAGTTTCTATGTTCAAAGTACCATTGATGTCAGTGGGAGTTCTAAGTGCTCATCACTTCTGCAAATATGATCCTAACTCAAATCAGAAAGTGAGAAGATAAAAACCACACGATTAACAGTCATCTGTGAGGAGTCTGGTTTGAGTGACTATCATTGCATAGGTGCTCTGTAGGTAAAAATCCCATTCTCTAGAGCATTCAGCTACATAAACTGACCATATTTCCTCTTGCTACAATTCCTTCAGTGCACAGACACGCAGACAAGTTACTGCAGGGGTGTCAAACTTGGCTGGATCTGGACCTGGCTAGATCTGCAGTTCCAGCAATGGCAACAGATGGGGTCTGGGTGCAGCAGCAGAAATCTGAGAGCAGTTTTTGCTGAGGTTGCCCACAGCCTGTGCTATGCTAAGCTGTGGTGCAGCTCCTTCACCACCACCTGTGAGCTGCCCTGCAGCTGCTTCACACTGTCACTTCTGTCAAGCTGGGCAACCCAGAGGCGGTGGTGAAGAAGCCGCACCACAGCTTAGCGCAGTGCAGGCTCTGGGCAGCTTCAGCAGAAACTGCCTGGTCCCAGGCCAGAAGCCTCTGCTAGGCAGGGGCTTCCAGCTGGGGGAGGTGGGGCCAGGTGGGCCTTGCTGTTGCAAGGTCCTGCTGTGGTTTCCCCTGGGTCCTACTGCCGCTGGTTCCTGTCATCTTTGACAGGAAGCCAGGGGGAGATAAATATTAATTTTCTAAATTTTTTAGGGGCTCTATAGGTGTGACAGAATGGCCTGGCAGGCTGGATTCAGCCCATGGGCCATATTTTGTCCACCCCTGAATTAAATCATTGGACAGATTGTTCTTTTATTAGACCAACTAAATAGTTGGAAAAATTGTTCTTTGCAAGCTTTTGGGCACAAACACCCTTCTTCAGGCATAGGGAGAGTCTGATGTTATATTGTATGCATTCCTGTGTAGAATAGATGGTGATGTGGAAAACGCAGGTCTATGAAAATGCAAATGCATGGCAGTGAAGATCAGAGGGAATGGGAGGATGGGTGGCTATCACCCTAAACACACCAAAGCTGTAATATACAGCCAAACCCTCCAATACCAGCGAATCTGCACTGAGGAGAATACCCGCGATCATCACCTCACAAATCTCAAAAGGGCTTTCACCCAACAAGGAAACTCCTGCAGAGATATGGATCATACTTTTAAAAGAGCCACTCAGATACCATGTGAAGAAGTGCTACAGTATAAAAAGAAAATCCCCCATGATTCGCACATCATTAGTTATAACCAGGGATCCTAGTTTTCTCTGATTAAAAATTGCAAATTCCCTGATTAAAAACCCAAAATCCGTGATAAAAAGTAATGGCCCCCCAATCCCCCCTCAGCATTGCTGGTACCCCACACTCCCCCACAGTCTCAACAGCTCTCCTGATGCCCTTCACAACAGCCCCCCAAACCCACAGACATGCAGACACAGACACTGACACTGACCCCAGCAGGTAAGTGTGTGTGGAGGGAAGGGGCAGGGCAAGGCAGGAGAAAGGGAAGGTGCTGGGGGGGTACATCAAGAAGTGGGGGACTGTGCCCCTGTGCCCACTCCCACAAGCAGGACCAAGGGGTGAGGGCAGGGGTGTCACTCTGTGGGCCACACACATGCCAGCCAGCCTGACAGGAGGTTCGCACACAGAGGCTGCCACTGCGCCCTGCACTACCATCCCACGGCTACCTGCACGGCTTTGTGGGCAAGTGGCACAGGGCGTGGCAATGGCAGTGCAGTGTCAAGCACCGCATGCAGGCCACATACGTGCTGCCCAGCTGGGGGGTGGAATGGGGGACTTGCATGCAGCAGCATGCCCCGCAACCAGCTGCACGGCTTTGTGGCAGTGCGGGGTGGTGGCGGCTGCATGCAGGCTGGGGGGAGCTTTGCGGGCAAGCACTGCCATCATGGAGCCATGCCCTTCACCCCTGGATCCTAGAGGTAAGTGGGGCTTGGGGTCTGTGGGGCAGGGCTGGGGAAGATGATTGGGGGCTGAGGGAGTGGGGGGGTGCTGCTGGCCCCAGGCAGTATATCACAGCTGGGAGCAGGGCCAGGTGATGAAGGCAGGGGTGTGCCTCTGCGGGGGGTCTTTGCGGGCAAGCGATGGGTGCAGTGTGGTGGTGCCTACTATGTGCGGGCCACACACAGGCCGCCCGGCCGCCTGCCCAGGGGAGGGGGAGAGGGAGACTGGCATGCGGCCAGAGCACAGCTCAGTGGACAGTTCTGCAGCTGCAGTGAGGGATTGCGGAGGAGGGTGGGGGCTCTTATGTGGCTGCTGCTTACCTGGAATACCATGAGGATGGTGATGGCCACTGCCTACAAAACCTCCCAC
>NW_005843030.1:161394-167776 GCF_000455745.1 Alligator sinensis
GGCAGCATTGTGGTGGCCAGGTGTCATGCAGCTATCCCCACCACCATGCTGCGCCGCACCACTGCTGCTGGCCACACAGCTCCGAGCACAGTCCCTAGTGGCAGTGGGAGGTTTTGTACGTAGTAGCAGTCACCGCTGACATGGGCATCCCCACAGATAAGCAGCAGTGGCTGCCCGTGCCAGCGGCGACTGCCACTGCGTACAAAATCTCCCACTATTGCCACGGAGCTGTGCTCAGACCTGTGTGGCCGGTGGCAGTGGTGCAGCATGGCAGTGGGGATGGCTGTGTGCCACCCGACCACCACCATGCTGCCGCTGCCACCTGGCAGCTGGCTGCACAGCTCTGGGCATGGCTCCATGGTGGCAGCTGGAGGTTTTGTAGGCAGCGGCCGTCAACCCCTATCGTGGTCCTCCAGGTAAGCGGCAGCAGCCACCGTGTGCAAGCCCCCTCCCCGCCACGAATCCCTCCCTAGGCAGAAGGCCGGGCAGCAGGTGTGCAGCCCACACATGGCAGGCACCACCACACTGTGCCCCACATCGCTTGCCCACAAAGCCCCCCCAGGGGGCACCCCTGCCCTTGCCCTCTGGCCCTGCTCCCAGCTGTGGTGTGCTGCCTGTAGTTAGCAGCACCCCATGCTCTCTCAGCCCCCAACCATCTTCCCCAGCCCTGCCCCACAGCCCCACTTACCTCTATACTCCAGGGGCAAAGGATGAGTCTGAGCCTGAGCCCAGCCTTGGCTGCCCCACTTGCAGGCTGGAGCTTTGCCAGCCTGCAAGAGCTCTTTGCAAAAGCAGAGAATCCGCAGATTTCTCTGCTAAAAAGGGAAATCCGCGTTTTCTCCAATAAAAACAGGGAATCCATGGTTTTCTCTGTTTTTCCATGGGAAACAGAAAACTTGGATCCCTGGTTATAACATACCATCCTTCCCTGGAACCTATACAGAAAATCCTCAAACAACTGGAGCCCCTTACTAGAAGAAGACCCAATTCTTAAAGAGATCTTTCCAGAATTACCTATCCTAGCCTTTAAACAAGCACTGAACCTCACCAACCTCATCACCAGAAGCAAACTTGCTATGGCCCAAAGCACACCAATTGGATCCAGACCATGCCAGGACAAAAAAGGTAAAACTTGCCTGTTCAACCTGATAATGGGTGGTTGGACCCAGTCTATGCAAGCAGGCCGGGAACAAAAGGGTTTCGGGGCCTTATTCCTCCCTCTTCTGTCTCTCCTTCCGTTGACAGAAAACACCAAGGAGGCGGTGAGATAAGTAAATGCTTTACTCACAGTTAGGCAGAAAAAAACACTTCTTAACAGCTGTTTCACCATTAAACTCGCTGGTGACTCGAGAGCTCTAAACACATTCGGATGGTATACCTGGTTGTGATGGGGGCGTCCGGGGGGAAGGGATTTCGTGGACGCAGGATCCTGGAAAGGGTGATCAGGCCTTTCCAAACTGATGCGTGGATCCATCCCTTCTTTTGGCGCGCTCGCCTTTTTAAACGGGCTGCATCCCCTGCGCCCCTTGCCAATCAGCGTGGGCCAGGGCCGCCGCTGTCAGGCCGCACCCACTACTTCCCCCACGCCATGAGCACGACTTGCTCCTACGTTTGACGTTTAGTCATTTTTCTTTCTTTTCTTTATCTCCTCAAACAACTGGAACCCCTTACTAGAAGAAGACCCAATTCTTAAAGAGATCTTTCCAGAATTACCTATCCTAGCCTTTAAACAAGCACTGAACCTCACCAACCTCATCACCAGAAGCAAACTTGCTATGGCCCAAAGCACACCAATTGGATCCAGACCATGCCAGGACAAAAAAGGTAAAACTTGCCAACACATCTCCACCACTCCCACAATAACTACATCCCACAACAGAACCATTACCATTCCTGGATCTTACACCTGCACCTCCAGAAATGTAATATCTCATCCAGCGGACTAAGTGCCCTGATAGAAAATATGTAGGAGAAACCAAACAACAGCTGCATATCGGAATGCTGATACACTGAAAAATCTATCAAAAATAAAAATACCCAATTACCTGTGTGTGTGTGTGTGTGTGTGTGTGTGTGTGTGTGTGTGTGTGCTCCTCACAAGACAACAACTCTCCAATCTCTCAGTCCTAATTTACAAAACACCTTTCAGACAAGCCTACGAACTTTACTTCATAAATCTACTGGATACAAAAAATCACGGACTAAGTATAGACATTGGATTTATGGTACATTATAACTTGCCTGCCATCTGATAACCCCAGGTAACTAGTCCGCATTTTCCCAGCTACATTCTACCACCATGTCAACATTCCCCCTTCCCACCCCACCCCCCACCTACTTGTCTCATACCTATTGTCTCCCATTCCCTCTGATCCTCACTGCCACACATTTGCATTTTCACAGACCTGCATTTTGCGTATTGGCTTCTAATCTATCCAGGAGAGCACACAAAACAACACCAGACTCTTCCTATGCCTGAAGAAGGGTGTTTGTGCCCAAAAGCTTGCAAAGAACAATTTTTCCAACTATTTAGTTGGTCTAATAAAAGATACCGCATCTACCCAAAGAATCTTGTCTGCCTATTAGACACTTTTTTTGGTGGTACTGGGTCATGGCTGTGACATTAACCGCATGGGTAATTGTTGCCCTATTGCCAAATTTCTAGGTCAGGATCCCTGTTGGGGACAGCTTTTGGCAGTGGGGCCAGTGATGGTATCAGAGTGAGCACAGGACAGGTAACACTGCTGCTGCTCAGTCTTGTTGTCAGAAGTAGGTCATCCAGTCCACAAAGCCCCTCAGTCTTGATCTGACCTACCAACCCAAATAGACTGGACAACCCTGGACTCTAGATAGTCTGGATAAGAAACAGGAAGATCACTTATGCACATTTTTTTTTGTTTTGAAAATCTTTAGAGCTATACATTTTGGGAAATTATGTTCTGTACTTCTGAAATATTCAGGTTAAAGACCAGTGTTTCTGCAAGTGTTATTTTATATGTTACTCCATCCCTATTGTACTTACACAGCATTGACCAAGAAAAGAAAAAGTTACATGCTGCTGATAAGTTGTGTTGTGTTTTTCACAGCATAATACTGCCACCTCATGGTAGCAAATAATTATGATGTCCGAGTTTAGACTTCACTTTTATTTCCTTTATTTCAAAGCAATAATCAGTGTGATGTTTAGACTTCATTAGCTGTCTTTAGTAGAGGGGCAGTCTGTTCTGCTGGATAGTTTCTTAAATCTTGAAGTTAAGAGTGTTTTAATGCACTTCTTTTTTTATTTTGGAAAATTAACAGGATGATTGGAAGCCCAACATTGCTTTTGTTGTGGAGAACAAAATTGAGGATGAAATCCATACAAAGGCACTGTCTCTTGCTGTGCAGGTACCACAGCGGAAGCTCTTCAGTGTGGTGTCATGGGAAGGAATTTTTGAACAGGTATTTAATACATCTTCTTATTAAAAGCTGTTGAAAATTAGAAGGTTTTTCTTCTTTGAATAAGCTTGTACTGCATATTAATATAAAATGCATGGCTAATTTAAACAATCAGACATTCATTCACATAGAAGTTAAGAAAAAAAAGAGTAGGTAAGCAAGTGCAAAGGCTGTCAGTCAGCATGTTTACACATGCAGTTAATGCACAGCAATAAACTCTAGTGCCTATCACGCCAGAGCTTATTTATTGCTTCAGAGTTCCGTATTCAAACATGTGCCCGGGACCGCAACATGTTGAGCTAGGTGGGAGCACACGTGCCTATCAGAAGGCCCAGGGCTGCTTCAACTCAGCTCAGTGTGCTGAAGAAGGGCTGGCTGGAGCATGAGGATACTTCAGTATAGGGCTAGCTGGCAGACAGCCCTACACTAAAGCACACTTGTGCCCCAGCCAGCCCTGTCAGCATCTCCATGTGTGTTGTTGAGGAGTAAAAAACTCTACCATAGGATAGTACTTGTGTTTACAAGTACTAACCTACAGCAGAGTTAATTAGTTTACTCTGTCCTAATATCACTGCATGTGTAGATGATGAGATGTTTAGTGCAGAGCTAATTATGAAAATCTTCAGTAAAGATCTTGTGTAGATGCACCCAGTTCAGTGTAGTCCAGGTCTTTATCCAGACAAGGTTTAAATGTATAAGTAATAGTTTTATTACAACCCTTAGAAAATTATGATACAGTCTAATACATCTCACTTTTAGGCATTCAAAGAATACTCAAGAAAAACTTGATTTCAACAAACATAGGATATTTATTTAAATAAATCTGTTATTCATAGTAGCGCACTTTGCTTATCTTACAGATCCTGGAAGCTGGAAATCAAAAGGGAAAAAAGACCAAAGATGTGCCTGTGTATTATGAGGTAGGTTAAATCATTTTTTGCAGTCAACATGATTTTTTGAGGTATATATACCTAATTAGTTGTTTTGCATAGGCAAGCAAAAAAACCTCCGACCCAGTCAGTTATAGCTGATAAAAACACCTGTGGTGCCAAGATGCCGAAATTGCTTCCTTTCTGTTCTGTTGCACCTTAATCAGGAGTTCACTAAAATATTTGTACAGAAAGCAAAAAAGGAGTATATGAGGAGCAAGTTATCTTTTGGGATATTGATTTTATTATCATGTTTATGATATATTCTGTAGATGTATTTTGCTGGTGGGCTCATATTAAAGAGGCATAGCTGAAGTTTGTTCTTTTGGACATTCATGGTAATTGACATGCTTAACCATTCTACACTAGTGAAAGAACAGACCTCTAGAAACAGTATTCCTACTGG
This sequence comes from Alligator sinensis, assembly GCF_000455745.1. Classification (NCBI taxonomy): domain Eukaryota; kingdom Metazoa; phylum Chordata; order Crocodylia; family Alligatoridae; genus Alligator; species Alligator sinensis. The sequence goes on from NW_005843030.1 coordinate 166,168, forward strand.
AGTGTCCCTATGACAGCTAGTTGATGTAAAATTCTAACTTGGTTGACCCATTGGGGTATATTTGAAGAGAGAGGCGATAAAATCCTGTAATTAGAAGGTTGCTTAAACTTTCTCAGGTAAGAATCTTATGGCCCTGCAGACCTGGAGCATGTAGATTTTAGGATCTCTTTTAAAATAACTTTTTTGCATTTTAGCTCACTACTGAGTAATTATTTTTTTGTGTGTGTCTCTGGTTTTGATGGATTCTATAACAGGTCTTTTTAGTTACAGTCTGTTTTTCATTAATGCCAGAATACTATCTGAAACCGTGCTATTGACATGACTCTGAATTTTATGCAACCCTTCCCAGTAAACTTATTCTATGCTTTTGGGATCCCAGAGCCTTTTGGGGATTTTGACAGAAGGATTTTAAAGTTTGGCTCTATAGAGGAGTTTTGCATGATACCTATATTTAATTACTAATAGCAGTTTTTCTGGTGGTGTGCATACTTATTAAATTCCAGGTGTTAATGCTGTGTCTCATTAGCTGCTTGCTGTATTCATAGATTCATAGATTGTAAGGCCAGAAGGGACCTTGGAAGATCATTGAGTCCAGCCCCTTGCACCAAGCAGGAAAGATAACTGGGGGTCAGTTGACCCCAGCGAGGTGACTGTCTAGTCTCCTCTTGAAGATTTCCAGGGTAGGTGATTACACCACCTCTGGAGGAAACTTTTTCCACAGTCTAGACACCCTGACTATGAAGAAGTTATTTCTGATGTTGAGCCTGAATCAATCTTTCAGGAGTTTGTGGCCATTACTCCTGGTTTTCCCCTCAGGTGCCCTGGTGAACAGTTGCTCACCGAGCCCTTGATGTACTCCCTTAGTGTAGTGGTAAGCTGTTACCAGGTCCTCTCTCAGCCTTCTTTTCCTCAGGCTGAAGAGTCCCAGATCCCTCAACCTTTCCTTGTATGGCTTGCCTTTTAAGACTCTGATTTTACAGGTGGCTCTTCCTTGGACTCTCTCAAGCTTGTCCATGTCCTTGTTAAAATGTGGTGCCCAGAACTGGACTCAGTACTCCAGCTGCGGTCTCACCAGTGCTGAGTAGAGTATTCCTCAAAGACATTTTTTTAAACAAAGAATACTTGCCTTGACCTTTTCTGACGTGGCTGTTGAAAATTAAAAGACTGATCACACTATGACAAACATAAAGATTCTTCCTCTCTTTGCAGAGTTTTCATAGTTTCATAGTAGTTTGGGGTCAGAAGGGACCTGAACAGATCATCTAGTCTGACTCCTGCCACTGGCAGGAGCACATGCTGGGATCACACGACCCCAGACAGGTGTTCATCCAACTTCTTTTTTAATTTACCCAAGGTAGGAGCGAGGACTACTTCCCTAGGAAGTTGGTTCCAGATCCTAGCCACCCTAACAGCAAAATAGTGCCTCCTAATCTCTAACCTGAACCTATTCTCCAGCAGCTTCTGGCCATTGTTCCTCGTCACCCCAGGTGCTGCTGGGGGGAATAGGGCCCTTCCTTTTTGCTGCTGATCTCCCCTAATGAGTTTGTAGGCAGCCACCAAATCCCCCCTCAGCCTCTGCTTGCTGAGGCTGAACAGGTTCAGGTCCCTC
>NW_005843030.1:167945-173145 GCF_000455745.1 Alligator sinensis
CCTCTGTGCTCACAAGGGGGGAGCTCCCCAGCTTGTATGTATGCTGTGGATTCCTTCTCCCCAGGTGCAGCACCCTGCATTTATCTACATTGAACTCCATCCTATTACCATCTGCCCACTTTTGTAGCTTGTCTAAATCTAATTGCAGCCTCTTTCTCCCTTTGAGTGTGCCTACCTTTCCCCAGATCTTGGTGTCATCGGCAAACTTGGACAACGTGTTTTCCACCCCTCATCCAAGTCGCTGATGAAGGTGTTGAGCAGTGTGGGCCCCAGGACCAAGCCCTGGGGGACACCACTATTCACATCCCGCCAGGGCAAGTATGACCCGTCCACCACCATTCTCTGTGTGCGCCCCATCAGCCAATTTTTGACTCATCCAACTGTGTAGGCACCAATGCCACAGTCGCTCAATTTATTAATGAGAATGGGGTGAGAAACAGTGTCAAAGGCCTTCTTGAAGTCCAGAAAGACTACGTCCACGGCGACACCATCATCCAGGGATTTAGTTACCTGGTCATAAAAGGCCATCAGGTTGGTCTGGCAGGACCTGCCTTTGATGAACCCATCATGATTTCCCCTGGGCATGATCTTCCCTGCTGGCCCCTCACAGATGTGCTCCTTGATAATTATTTCAAGGATTTTCCCCAAGACCGACGTGAGGCTTATGGGCCTATAGTTTCCTGGGTCCTCCTTTCTCCCTTTCTTATAAATGGGGACCACATTAGCTAGTTTCCAATCTCCAGGCACCTGGCCCATTTTGCTCTTCAGTATTCACTGTGGGTGTCTACTGTAGAGTCTGCATTCAACATTTTCACTGATGATCATGATAAAAAAGTGCAGAGTGAATTCACAATGTGCAGCAGAGGTATGCAGTGTTGACCTGAAATGTGGATTTTACCTTCTCAGGAACAAATATATTATTCAATGGCAGAAATAATCCCTGTAAGTTTTCCAGACTTGTGGTTTAAATTTTAGAGAGATTGCAATCTTTTTAGGCTGTGGGGCAGAATGATCCAGTTCAGGTCAAAGGTGGGTGAGCAGGCACTAGGATCCAGCTGCTACTACTACTTCTCCATGCAGCAGCACAGGGAAAGTGACCACTGCTGAAGCCCCAACATAAATACCACCAAAGCCCCATGTCTGATAGCCAGATCAGATGGCTCCATGATGATTTTGTGTTTTCTTTCATGATACTGATAAATATAGCATAGGGTCAAGAACTGATCCTTGTGAAACTTAAATAGAAACACATCCATTTGATGATGATTCATTTTTTTACAATTATATTTTAAGACTTGTCAGTTTTTAAACCTTTTAATATGTTCTTTGCTAATCCTGTATCGTTCTTGTTTCTTAATCTGAATGTAATGGGGTACCAACTTGAAAGTCTTAGAGAAACCTATTACATTTATGCTATTACCATCATCAACCAAACTTGTTATTTCATCAAAGATATCTAGGTAGCATAATAAAGTCTATTTTTCATAAAATCACATTGGTTGGTGTTTAATTACATTTACTCATTATTAATGTAGTATTAATTGACTCTCATATCAGCAATTCTCCTATTTTACACAAGGTTTGGTGTCAGGTTGCCAGACCTATAATTATCCAGGTAGTTTCATTTCTGCTTTTTAATATATTGGCAATATTAACTTTTTTCCTGTTCCTTGGAATGTCTCCAATGTTCCAAAAGTTATTAAAAAGTCATCATTAACAGACCAGAGAGCATTTTGGCCAGCTCTTCTAAAACTCCTGGATGCAGCATATCCATCCTGCTGATTTTTAAAAAATGTAGTTCTAGTAGCCAGTGTTTAACATCCTCCTGTTAGGGTGGATTGCGTTTGGGACAGTCAGTACAAGGGGCTGGGTTAAAACAGGAGTTATGTGGAGAGTGCTGAGTTCAGTACAAGTCCAAGATATCAAGATGGGGATTGCAATGAAATCAGGTCAAAGCAAGCTGTTGGTTGTACCAGGAGGTTCAAGCCAGGAGCACACAAGGGCAGAGAAGGTGAGAACAGAGTAATCCATGATGGTAGCAAGCACGCGTAGTGTGGGAGCAGAAACAGGCAGGGATCCAGGCAGGGATCCAGGCAGAAGTGATATACAGGTTCAGACTAGGCAAGGGTGCAAGGCAAGGATCAAAGCAAAGAGTTAGTCTAAGCAAGGTTCAGGTAGGATCTAGTCAGTAGCAACAGGCAAGCAGGGTCTCAGACAGGTCAGGAAATGCAGACAAATGGTTTGTTGCTCAGAAAGTTGTCTGCTGTCTGGTCTTAGTTTATAAAGGCCTGTGGAGCTTTCTTTGTGAGGACACTGGGGATGACTCTGCCAGTGCCCTTATTACCTTCATCTAGGGCCTGCAGCTGGATGAGCCTCCATGGTTTCTCTTGGAATAGAATATATTTCATCATCATCATCATCATCATATATGACCACGTGTAGCTTTTTCCCAGATACAGAACTGAAATATTTATTCAATACTTAGGTGTTTTGTAGGCTATAGAGGCCTTAAGGTGTTTTAATGATAGTAGTTACATGTATCTGCTTGAACTATAGTTTGGCTAAGAGGAGAACAGGCACAGGAAATGCTGGAGCAAGAGAAGGCTGAAAGGTGTTAAATATTTTAGAAAGCTTAAGTAAAATGGATGGAACAAAAACTAGAAGTTATGAGGTCATCTTGAGCATGCTTAGCAGTTTGATGATAGACAAGGCTAATTTTACAGAAGATGATGCTTATATAGGGAATAAGACTTGAATAGAGAATAAGAATATTGTGACGGGGGCACGTTTGGGGCTGAGTCTCGTGTCAGCCCTCCCACCTGTCTGGGGTGCAGTCCACCCAGTCTTGCCTGCCACAACTTTGCTGTTCCCTTTACTGGTGGTATAATGCAAGAGGCTGCCCATTACATGCCCTGATGCCAGGGGGCACTACTCACAGCTCTGAACCTCCCATACACTGTGGCCCATGCCTCTCAGATGGCATCTCAGTTCTTAAAGTCTCCAGCCCCAAACTGGGCCCCATAACTCTCTAGTCTGGACCCCAACTATATTCCTTCCATTAGGCAGCCTACTCCACACTCATTCTCAGCTGCCAAACTCCCTGCACTCTTCTCCCTCTCAGGCATGGACCCCTGGGACCTTTCACTATGCAGGGCCTGGTCTCACCTCCAAGGCCAGTCAGAACCCCAGGCCCCTGGCTCTGAGCATCCCTTGCGATGGGCTCCTGGCCCTTTTGATCTTTCTGGTCCTGGCTCCAGCATTGACCAGTCGAGGGTACCTCAAGTCAGACATCTGAGCAACTAGCCCACACTCTCTTACATGGGTCTGCCTTCTTGGGCCTTACTACAGGGTTACCCACCCGGTTGTGGGGGCTGGGGTTATTAAGGCACCCTGAGTCACCTTTCTTCAGGGAGGTTCGCAGTCCTCGCATTTGAGTGGGGCTGTTGCACCACCAGCAGTCCCACCAGGCTTCCCTACCCTGGTAGGGTAGAGTTCTAGGTCATGCCCAGGACCAGAAGCCTCCAAGTCATCTCCATAGCTCCTGCCCTTACCTCCAGGATGTTGTGAGCCTTAGCTCAGCTGGGTAATGTTGTTCCCTCAGCTGCAAGCAACACACTGCCAGCTCTGCCTGGCTGACCTTAGTTTTAAAATAGCCGCATTATCAGGCACCTGCCGGTTGCCTGCTCCAGCCCTTAAAGTGGCAAGCACCCAAAGTTGCACTGCCACAAATATATTAATATTAATTAGAGTAGCACCTATTAGGAACTCTGTAATCTTTTGTTTAAAACTTACTTAGTAACTTTTGTTTTTTAGAATTTTTAGCCAAATTATACAGTACGAAACCTGGATCAACTTTGGAGTTTTTGGTCTTCAGTCTTGAACTATGGTTCTTACTGAATTGCCCACTTCCAAGTGTACCTGGTTAGTGCTATTTAGAGATTGGGTTTTGAAACCTTTGGTAGAAAAGTCCTTTCTCTAAGAGGATAGGCACCTGTTACAGCAGGGGTCAGCAACCCCCAGCCTGTGCGCCAGAGAATGGCACATGAGGCCATTTTGCTTGGCACACCGCAGTCAGACTGAGCGCTGAGCAGCTGCTACCAGCCATGGAGCCCACACTGCTTGAAGCAGACAGCTGGGAGTCTGCAATCCCTGCTGTGAGCAGCCCAGGCTCCAAGGCCAGCAGCAGCTGCCCAGAGCCCAGGCTGGCTGCAGCCTCCAGGTGCATGGCCAGAAATAGGCCTGGGGCATATTCCTGTTTTTCAGTTCATTGATGGAAGGAAATATGTGTCAATCACTTGTCCTCACAATTCTATTGAATGTACCAAGAGCTAGGGTGGTGCACAGCCAGGGAAGGAGGGAGGGAGGTGGCCTTTTTGTGGTGGCTTCACCCTTTGCTGCTGATTGGCCGAGGGGCCCCACTCCTACCCAAGGGAACATCCTGTATTCTGGGGATTCATAGATTGTAGAGTCGGAAGGGACCACAATGGATCATTGTGTCCGACCCCCTGCCCCTGGCAGGAAAGAGGACCAAGGTCAGATGACCCCAGCCAGGTGACTATCTGGCCTCCTCTTGAAGACCTCCAAGCTAGGTGATAGTACCACCTCTCTTGGAAGCCCATTCCACGTCCTGGCCACCCTTACTGTGAAAAATTTCTTCCTACTATCTACCCTAAATGCACTCTTAACTAGTTTACACCCGTTATTCCTAGTCACTCCCTGGGTGCCTTAGTAAACAACACTTCCCCTATTCCCCGTTGACCTCCCCTAATACATTTATAGGCGGCCACAAGATCTCCCCTCAGCCGTCTCTTGTGAAGGCTGAAGAGATTCAGCTCTCTCAACCTCTCCCCGTAGGGTCTATCACGAAGGCCACTAATCATGCAAGTGGCCCTCCTCTGGACCCTCTCGAGATTCCCCGCGTCCCTCTTGAAGTGCAGCGCCCAAAACTGGACACAGTACTCCAACTGCGGCCTGACCAGTGCTGCATAGAGGGGGAGCATCACCTCCTTTGATCTATTAGTCATGCACCTCCTAATGCACGACAAGGTGCGATTGGCCTTGTTGATGGCCTCGTTACACTGCTGGCTCATGTTCATCTTGGAGTCAATTATGACTCCAAGATCCCTCTCTGCCTCCAAGCTGCTGAGAAGGACACTCCCTAACCTATAGGTGTGCTGGGGGTTCCTCCTTCCCAGGTGGA
>NW_005843030.1:173592-174389 GCF_000455745.1 Alligator sinensis
CATTTTCCCAGGAATAGAGGTAAGACTGACTGGTCTAAAGTTACGCAGCTCATCCCTTCTCCCTTTCTTGAAAATGGGCACCACATTGGCCCTTCTCCAGTCCTCAGGGACCTGGCCGGAGCACCACGAGCGCTTGATCAGCTGTGCCAGCGGCTCATCTATGACACTGGCCAATTCTTTCAGCAGCCATGGATGGAAGTCATCCGGGCCTGCTAACTTGTACCCATCCAGCTCCTCCAGGAGCGCCTTAACTATTTCAGAACTAACCGTAAGTGGACTGGTGCCATGTGGACATCTGTCAAGGATCAAGGTGGGGGAATTGGCTTGGTCGATACAGAGAAATACTGAAGCGAAGAGCTCATTGAAGAGCTCTGCTTTATTCCCGCGCGTCAAATACCAACTGTCCTGATTTGTCCTATTGCTCTGAGCTTTCCTTTTGCCCACCATATACCTGAAGGACTTTTTATTGTCCTTGATTGTTGAAGCCAGCCTGAGCTCAAGCCCTGCCTTGGCCTGTCTAACTAATTCCCTGCAATAGCATGCCAGGGAGATATATTCCTCCTTGGTGGCTGCTCCCTGCTTCCATTGCCTATACATCTCTTTCTTTGCCCCCAGACTCTCTTGGAGTTCCCTGTTCAGCCAAGGGGGCTTTTTTGCCCCCTTACCTCCCTTCCTACGTAATGGGATAGACTCCTTTTGAGCTCCAAGGATCACTCCCTTGAGACCTCCAACCCTCCTGGACCCCCATTTGCTCTGTGGTCTTGAGTTGCATCCCCTCACTAACTAGCCTTCTAAGC
>NW_005843030.1:176844-177510 GCF_000455745.1 Alligator sinensis
AGGTCACCCCCAGTAGCCAGTACCAGGTCGAGCAGCGCTTTGCCTCTCGTTGGCCCATAGACTTCTTGAGTCAGGTAGAAGTCATCCACGCATGAGAGGAAGCTTTGCGACCTCTTGGATTTTGCTGAGCGATCCTCCCACAAGATGTCCGGGTAATTGAAGTCACCCATGACAACCATGGTCCTGGAGCATGTGGCCTCAGCCAGTTCCCGGGCAAACTCCTGGTCAAGCTCAGGACTTTGGGTGGGAGGTCTGTAGTAGACTCCCACCATTGTGTCCCCTGTGCCGTGTTCTCCACGGATTTTAACCCAGAGGGTCTCCAGCCGTCCACCCTGGTCGCCAATCTTGGCTTGCAGGGATGTGTAGCTTTCCTTAACATAGAGAGCTACACCCCCGCCCCTTTTATCTACACGATCCCTCCTGTACAGTGTATAGCCATCTATACCCGTGGTCCAGTCATGGATGGAGTGTACTCTTTCTGTGCTCTTCACTCCAGGGCCTTCTCAATAGTGCCGCCCTTTGCTCCAGGGCCTTCTCAATAGTGCCACCCCATCTCAGGGCCTTCTCAATAGTTGCCCCCTTTTCTGGGGCTCACCACGCCTGCACTGGGGCTTCTCAACAACGCCCCCCTTCTCTGGGGCTTCTCAACCGCCCCTCTCTCGGGCT
>NW_005843030.1:177596-207400 GCF_000455745.1 Alligator sinensis
CTCTCCCAAACCACCGGTGTAACCAATAGCAAACACAAACAGTAATATAAACACCAGCCTCTTGGCTACCACATAAACATAAGCCACTAGCTATAACTATGCTCAGGCCTACCGGGTTCTCTATCCTATTGCAGTGACCAATGCTGCTCTGGCATCCAGGCTTAGCTTCTCTTTTCTGGCGGGGAGCTCCTTCTCCCTTAGCTGCTGGTCGGGCACTGACTCTGGCCTTCTGCCTGTGCTTTCTATAGGAGCCAGGCCCTGCCCCTTTCTTCAGCTGGTGAGGCAGGGGCAGGTCATTATCCCACTCGTTGCCTTAGGCACCTGAGGAGTCTTCCCTGCTCTCTCAGTAGCAGGCACCTTAGTGCCCTGCTACACTTAACATAGAGTGTTACTCCCCCACCTTTTTTCCCCACTCTGTCATGCCGATATAACCTATACCCCTCAATACCTACCACCCAGTCATGTGTAGAATCCCACCATGTCTCAGTTAGTCTGATTAGGTCATACTGGGTGCTAACAAGCAAGAGTGTGAGCTCCTTCTGCTTGTTCCCCATACTCCTGGCATTTGTATAAAGACATTTTAGTCCCCCAAAGGGGGCTCTTGGTGCCCCTATGCCTTGATGGCATGTGTTCCCTTTATTACTTACCTGGTGTGGTCTGGTGCCTTGTTTATGGCTTACCAACCCCTTAATACTTACCTGATGCAATCTGGCATCTTGTTTGTGGTTTACTAACCCTGAGCTCTCTTTGACCACTGGTTCTCCGACCCCCATTGAGCCTAGTTTAAAGCTCTTGGGAGGAGACCATTCAACCTGCAGGTGAACAGATACTTACCTCTGGGAGAGAGATGAAGATCATCATCTCCCAGGAAGCCTCCTCCCTGGAAGTGCTGGTCATGGCTGTAGAATCCAAAGCTCTCCTGAAGACACCAACTCTGGAGCCGCCGGTTGACTTACTTGATGTGGGCACCCTGGTGTCTCAGTGATGCATCAGTGGCCATCCTACTGAGGCAGCACAGGAAGCAGGCAGGCAGCAAACAGCTGCACCAGGGTCCAGAGCCCTGGCGCTGGCTCCATGGCAGTGGTGGCTACAAACAAGCCTCGGGGTGCCTGATGGGGAAGGAGCTGAGACAGCACAAACTAGGCCTCTCCCCTGCCATTCTGGAGGTGCACATGCACCCACCACCAGCAACAAGGATCAGGCCCCTCCCAGGTCCCCTGCCGTCTGCCTCTGGCACGCAAACTCGAGGTATGGGAGGAGGTCGGGGTGTTTTTGACACTCAAGCTAAAAATGTTGCCAACCTCTGTATTACAGGCTTTTTAAGACTTTGGGGCTTAGAAATTTTAAGATTACTTTGCTTTCAAATATTGATATGCCTTGAGATAAATGTGCATTTTATAAATGTTAATTGTTTGATATGCCTTATCTGTACTGTTTTGGTCATTTGTATCTTTTCTGCCTTTTGCTATTGAATTTGCTATTAAAATTTTAGATATTCTTATGTTATATTTAATTTGGTGGGGCTGCCTCTTCAGACCTTTCTTGGTTTTCAGAATCCATCTGAGAGCCAACACTTTTCTGCATCATCATTGATCATTCTACTGTTTTCATCTAGCATTGTACCATTAATATTATTAAAACTCTGCCCCTAGTTTACTTGAAAACTCATTGTTTTTTACCTTAACTTTGCTTGTCATAGATTTTTTTTCCTGTTCTTAGCAGCCCTTAAAAATGTCTCCAGTTTCTAGTTTCTGATTTCTTCAATTTGTTAAATATGTTTTTTATAATACTTTATGCTTTCACTTTGTCTCAAAGCTAGGTTGATTGATTTTTTTTTTTTTTTTACCAGGATTACCTTCCCTCTCGATTTGTGAGACTGTGGCCTCTTGGACATCAGATCAAATGTCCTTTGAAAGCTCCAAATGACTCATGTTTTTCTGTTTAAATTCTTTTTCCGAGCTAATTTGGCTCATAATTCCTTTTAGCTTTGTAAAATTGGTATTTTTGGAAGACACCAGTTGGTGCCCCATTTTTTGCTTTATCTGTTAGAAAACTGAGCCATAAATATTCAGGAACATTCATATCTGAATTTTTGTAATTTAGAAAGAGACAGTGCCATGTTTTGTATAGAAGGTCACTTGCATTTCACTTATGGTTACAGTTATTCCTAAGTAGGATATAACCATTGATTTTTAACAATCCAGTCATGTAAATGTTCCTCCCATGTGTCAATAATAATAGCTGGAATTAATTTTTGGTCATAAATGAGCAAATCCAGCTTCTGTAATATAAACATATACACAGGCTTCTAGCATTGGCATATAGAGGATTAAATAATGTTTTTTGTGTCCTTGTGAATCTTAATTAATTTTATTTTCAACTTCTTTATTTTGTGCTCACTACCCTTCACCTTCTCTATTAGTTTTACTAAACTAACTAATATTTCCTACCAGTCTTCGGGAAGACTGGTTTTCCTTCTATTTATATGAAGGCCATCCAAATTTTACATTCCCCTCTGCAATCATGGAAGGTGGTCTAACATTCTATAAATTTCCCTCTACCTTTAGACCACTTATCTAGCCAGCAATTTACTTCTGAAATCTTCTGAAATTCTCCTAGAAAATTACTTGGATGCACTTCTCTTTCAGAACCCTTCCAGGTTCCCCAAAAATATCTTTAGTCTGTGAAGTTTCCTTTGAACAGTGTTGTTAGTGAACACGTGTAGCATTGGCAGGGGATCCCTTCCCACTCATGTCAGAAGCTAGTCTGAACTTAAGAGTTATATCTTATGTTTTGGCACTGGGAAGATAGCATCCCATCCCATCTTATTATCTGTTTGTCCCTTACAGAACATTTTCCCCACCCTTCTTAGCACTGAATTCTAAGCAAGTTTCTAGAGGCACTGTCTAAGTCTACTGCACAGTTTGCTAGTACCTGTAGATCCAAATTTGCTCCCACTCAGCCACACCAGCAGGGGACCAGCCTCCTGCCTGGGCCAGAACCATGTGACTGGAAGTTCCTTCAGCCACATGGCAGCAACACCTCTGTAGCTGTTCCAGGCTGGCCTCGAGACCTCTGGCCTGACCTCCAGGGACCATACCTCCAACTGCCTGGCCCCTGTGTAGTGTGTCCCTCTGCTGTGAGCATATGGTAAGCCCAGATGACACCCAGAGTCCCTGCCTGAGCCCCTGAAGCCCCTGGAAGCACCTGGGATGACAACATCCCTGACAGTGGAAATAGTGCGGAGCCCCAACTGGACAGAGCAAGAGACTAGTGACATTCTAGCAGTCTGGGATAAGGCAGATGTGCAGTGGCAGTTTGTCCTGGGCACCCAGGCAAACGCCTACATATATGAGGCCATGGTGGCCCAGATGCGGGAGTGCAGCCATGAGCAGTCTGGATGGCAGTGCCACATCAAGATCAAAGCCCTGTGAGCCCAATGGGTCCATTTCATGGACCACAACCTGTGGAATGAGACTGCCTACAGGACCATGTGCTCATGTAGCAGCTGGACTGCATCCTGGCCACAAGGGACCCTGTTGAGCACTGCCATGTGCACTCCAGCACAGATGGGATGCCAGACCCAGTGCAACAAGACAGTGCATACAAACAGTCTCCAGGTAAGGGCCCCTCGGGGCACCTTCACCAGGATCCAGTGCAATCCCCACTCCTGGCCTCAGCTGGCAGCGCAGGCAGCCTGGGCCAACACCTGCTTCATGAACTCCAGCCATGCAACCCTAATAAGCAGGTCAGGCTGGGGATGGCTCCTGTGACAAGCAGCTCCAGCTCGTCCCTGGAGGGGACCACTGCCCCAGGTCAGATGTTGTGCCACTGCCCCTCAGGACACTGCAGGAAGCTACACCACCTCGCCACCACCAGGAACAGAGTCAGTCTGCCAGGACCACTGGCCGTGCCCATCTGGTAAGATCTGCATGGGGAGGAAGGTTGGGGGGAAGAGGGTACTGTGGCCACCTGCACCCACTCTAGCTCACTCACCCGCCCCCAGGCTACACCTTTGGAGTCAGGGGCCCTGCACAGTCAAGAAGGGGCCCCTTCTCTTCCTGCCCTGCCTAGCCGAGCTCCCCCCCTGCCCCCTGGACTTTTCCACCCCAACATGTAGGGAGGCAGGAGGCCGTTCAAAACTTTGAGTGGTCAGTGGTCTTCCAGCTAGGCAGCCAGGGGCGTCACATGCAGAGAAACTCATCAATGGCAGTGGCAATCTCTTCCCTGGCCACAGGGCTCAGGGACTCATAGTCTAGGCCCAGGGTTTTCAACCTTTTTGGGTCGGTGTACCCCCAGTGGCCAGTCGAGAAGGCAGGAGTGCCCCGGTGGCCAGGCAGCAGCCAATGAAAAGCAGCCAATTGATGAGCATGCCAGCGGTACAGAGGCGGAAGTGCTGCTGGCAGAAGTGCTTCTGGTATGGCGGCGCCCACTGCCAAGTACCCCCTGAGGCCACCCCAAGTACCCCCAGGGGTACATATACCTCCGGTTGAAAACCCCTGGTCTAGGCAAAGATACACTGTTCCAAACAGTGGTGCTTATTGCAGGGAAGCACAGGCTTGCCTGAAGCACCGTCTAAGTTGAGGGCCCTATGCCAAGTTTTCAGCTGTGCGGGCCTGGTGAGCCCAGTACCTGGGGTGAGAGAGGGACCAGGAGGATAATGCCTTCTGAGACAGGCTCCTTGTGGCGGGCCAGTAGGGGGAACTCCTGTGTTGAGCCTCCCACCTCACTATGCCTGTCCACCTTCCGGACTCCACGTGTCTCTCGAGGGGTGCCTAAGCCCTGGCAGACCCCCTTTCGAGCCCCACTGCAGAGTCCAGGGGTAACGTGTGCTGCCACCACCCCAAGAAGGGACTGTCTGGGTCCTGGGAAACCACAGGCTTAATAGTCCTACGGGTACTCGACCCAATACAAGAACTTGGGGCACTTCCCCAAGTCGGGGGCCAAAAAGGATAGTCTCCCTTAGTCCGCTGACCCAAGGGGCCTCCTAGGCCTAATTAAACCCACCCCTCAATAAGTCTCCTACACCAGTCACAAAAGAAAACATTATTGCTCCCGACAGGATGAGGTAGAATAGGGTACGAGGTAGAGCACTATCAAGGGATTACCATTGAGCAAAACAGTCTGGCTGAGGTAGCCATTTGATAAGCAAATGCATCACTGTGAGCGGACTAGCTCTCTAGAAACACTTACAAGTATCATTCAGAAGATGGTAGAGATCTGGCTCGGAGATTTCCAGAGAGAGAGCGTTTCAGATGGATCAGACTCTCTCCATGCTTATGCCATGCTGGAAAAAATGGCTTCTCCTCCTTCTTCTTGGACCAGGCCTTTATATAGCCTTTCTGACCTCAGCAGCCCAGTCCAATAGAAGCCAGCAGTGTTGGCAACTAGCCAAACAATTTAAAAAGCATCACTGGTTACCTGGGCAGATGAGTAGGCGCACATTGCCCACCATTATACTCCTTGAGAGGATGCTCAAGGGCCACGAGTGGCAGGCCACTGTGGTGACCTGAGCAGCGGAGGAAATAGAGAAGGACCACTGGGTGATGACACCACCCTGGCCCTAATGGTCACCTTTGTGCTGCCTGGCACCTCTGTAGCTGGCCCAGACTGGCCTCCAGACCTCTGGCCTGACTCCTGGGACCTGTGCCTCCACGTGCCTGGCCCCTGGGCACTGTGCCCCTGTGATGGGGCCTAATGCCAAGCCCTCGGGTTGGCTTGGGATGAGGTCCAGCACCTACTGCAGCATCCAGGGTCCCCTGCCCCTGGTCCTAATCCAGGTCCCTCAGCAATCTGGCTCCCCACCTGGGCTGCTGCCTGCTCCTCACCTGGACACCATGCAGCCCCTGACTGGGAGCTGCCTGTAGCTGAGCCAGCTCCACACATGGGCCCTGCTGGCCCTGGCCCCATGTGGGAGGAAGGAGAGCAGGCTGGACAGTACCCACCCCCACCCTCAGGCAAGCCCCTAGCCTGCCGGCCTTGCTGCAGAGGCTGCATCCGCAGTGGTGCTGCCAGAGGCCAGGGGGCTATGCCCCCCTCCCCTGGATCTGCACCATAGGTACCTCCACTGCTATGCGCCTCTCCCCTGGATCTGCACCATAGGTACCTCCACCCCAAAGAGTTCAAATAAATCTTTAGTCTTTTAAAGGAAGATTAATATAAACTAATTTATTTTTCTGGCAAAGTTGAATTAATTTTCTCCATTCAGGCTGGTTTACGGTTGTATTTTACTACTATTTAGAAGTCCTGAATAGCTTAAATATTATATTTTGCCTTGGAAGTGTCAGGAAAGAAATCTGTTCTGTGCATGTAGACCTCAAAGATCCTGTTGTCCCTGCCAGAGAATGTTATTAGTGCTTGCAAAGAAACATGTATGACTTACTGCAGACAGCATGCAATTTGCCTGGTGGTTTTCAAGTGTGAGCCAGAAGAAAAAAAACACTTTGATGAAACCTTAGTTAAGGATTTACTAAATATTGTTCAAGATTTTGTACTTCAGACAGTATACTCAGTCCTCAAAGTGGGTAAAACATACTGGTCTCTTTGATACTGAACTCTCTTAATTGTGAAAGTGCCTCGCTTGGTAAATGACAGTTGCCCCAAAACTACTGCCAAGTAGGTCTTAGTCTAGCCCATTCTGAAGGTGCTTATAGCGTACTGGTTGGTACAGCCTCTTCTCGGCAAGATGAATGTTCCTTCCTCAAGCTCTGAAGACAGTTGGAAAGTTATGCCAGTTTGCTCTGAGCTTAGGCATAGCTTTACACTGATCTCAGGCATCTGTCCTCCAGCTACCAGCTCCTGCATGTCCTTCTGGCCTTATTAGGTTACACCATGAAAGAACATTAATGTCTGATTTCTTTATCAGCCTAGAACCCTTTCTCCATCTCATTGAGGGGCTTTACAAATACATCAGCCTGCTCCAGGACCTACTACAAGTGGTTCATGGCTCTGATGAGGATTCCAAAGGACGTTATGCCTTGGCACCACAGATCCTCATCATCCCAAAGATAAAGCTTTACTCCCTGAGTTTTCTATTACCATTTCAGGTGATTTTGAGATGCAACTGTCACACTGGAGATTCTAGTTGAGGAGTTCCAAAAAATAAAAATCATACACAGTCCTGGATGTCCTGTAGGATAGATGTTTTGGGACAGCTAATTTGCTTCAGCAAGACAGATGCCTCTGGCATCAACATAAAAGAGAGCACAGCATCATTACTAAATCCCTTCCCAGAACTGAAATAATTTTATGTGCAGTCAATGTCAGGTTCACTTGTGGTTATGGCCATGAATGAGAAATCACATCAGAGCCAATACCATGTAACACCAAATGACAAGTACCTTATTTTATTTAATTTTAATGGAAAAATTATTCAGTATCAAGCCTCCAATAAGTGTCACAAATGCCAAAGTCTGTTGGCAAATACAGGGTTATTAGATTTGGGACATGCCAGCTGAATTCTTAGACAGGCTTTCTTTGGACAAGACTAGAATTTAACATGCTCATTGAAAATCAGATTGTGGCACATGCTTCCCTTCAGCAGCCTTTATGCTGTGGATAGACTCTCCAGATCTATGGTGACCCAAGTTGTTCTGAGGACTTATTTATGGCTCCGCTCTTCAAGAATCCCTAAAGAAGTTCAGATAATATTTAAAGCTCTCATTTCAGGGATGGGAACTCTTCAGTACTAAAATAGATGAGGATTTACATTTACTGAAGGACTCATGCCACATTGAGGTCCTTGGGGAAGGGAGAAGGGAGGGGCGGGTAGGTACCCCTGCACCAAAGCAATATTATTCTAAGCCCTCAACTACTGCAGAGGAATCTGTGGGGGGGAAGTGGGGGCAGGCATGTTACCATGGTGCAGGGAACACAGCTGAGGCATACCTTCAGGGTTCATGGGAATAATTTGTAGTTCTGCATTTGCTCTTTAGGGAGGCTGCTCAAGTGTCAGGGAATGACTGAAGCATGGATGTTCGGTCTTGACCCCAGAGGGGCACAACCCAAGAAGATAAAGCTTTACTCCCTGAGTTTTCTATTTCCATTTCAGGTGATTTTGAGATAGAGCTCTCACACTGGAGATTCTAGTTGAGGATATTAAAAAAAATAAGAATCATACACAGTCCTGGATGTCCTGCCCTAGACAAGGTCAGGAACAGACAAGGTGCAGACTAGAGTCAGAAGTCAGCAGACTGGGAGCTGGCAAGTTATGAAGCTTGAGGGACTGAGACATGGGAGGTCTTTGCAATAGGGCCACTGGTTGGAAGGTCAGGAACAAGAAGCAGGGAGTTAGATTGGTCACTAGCCAGGGGGTCCAGAACAGGCATTTGTAGCTGTAAGGAATCAGGATGCGGGCAGTCATCAATCTAAATCTATGAGCCAGGAGCTAGCTGTCAAAAGACAGGGATCTGGATTGGCATTCACAGCAAATGGGCCATGAGCTGGCAGTTGCAAAGTAAAGTAGTCCAGGCCGCATTTTGCCTGACACAAGGAGTCAGCAGGCAGGAGAAAAGAAAATGGGATCTTTCCATTATTCTACATATCATCTTCCCTTTCCCTGCACAAGTAATTGCTTTGCTTTGAAATAGGAAATAAGTTGGCACATTGGAGTAGGCCTGACTGTTACTTTCACACCCCCCTCAAAGCCCTGCCTACATCTTGTAAGCAAAAACAATTGTAACATTTGCTTATGCTATCCATCTGAGGTGTATTTTGTACTCTCCACCTACTAGGTAATTGCCTGTCAAGAGTGACAGATTTCAGGGAGTGTTTACATAGCCCCCATTTGTCCCCCGCTGACCCTTTGGGGCCCGCCGTGTAAGGATTCCCTCCGCTGCTGCCGCCTCCTGCCTTCAGTGCAGGGGCTCCCTCCCCCTGCCTGCCTCGCCTTGCAGTAGGGCTCCTCCCTACCTCCCCTCCCCTCCCTGCTCCCCTTCCCTGCCTGCTGTCTCCCCTTCCCTGCCAGCTGTTGTCGGGGCAACAGGGTGGGGCATTGCCACTATGAGCCCCCCCCACCACCTCCCCACCCTGCTTCCCTCCCTTCCTTCCTTCCCTGCCGCCTGGCTCCGACAACAACCTCCAGCATGACCCCCGCTTCTCCTCCCTCTGCCCTGCACCCACCCAGATTTGCACAGCTTCCCTCCCTGTTGCCTCCCCTTCCCTGCTGGCTGTTGTTGGGGGCCCCCTTCCCGCTCCTCTCCCTCCCTCCCTGCCTCCTGGCCCCAACAACCATCACCGTGACCCCCCGCTTCGCCTCCCCACTTGCCTCCCTCCTTCCCTCCCTGCCCACTGCCTCCCCGTCCCTGCCGGCTGTTCTTGGGGGTGGCAGGGACAGGCGATTGGGGCGGGGTTCCGCCACCGTGACCCCCCCATTCACCCTCAGGCAGGGAGACATGAGAAGCCCTGACCACCTGAGCAGTGGGGCTATGTTTGCCTCTGCCAGAAACTTCCCCGGCAGCAGCTCAAACTTGGGCCCAGATAGCCCAGGCCCACGCAGCCAATTGCTGCCCGCCCTCTCGGTGGTGCATGCACAGTTGGCTAAAAGCATTATGGACAGACAGACACACAGACACACAGACTAAACTCTTTATTATATTAGAATAGTAAATTGGCCTTCAGCCCCAAATCTGAAAGCAGCCTTTTGTCAAAAACACGTGCATAGTCATCAATATACATATATCCCCACTTATTTATCTGTCTTTAACAAGGTTCTTAACCTTTTCTCCTTTGAACAAGGACATCCAACAACAAAAGTTCAGTTCACATAAGCCACTCTCAAAATGGCCAGAACCAGTTTAAGATAAATTTGGATGGATGCAATATCAGACTTAACAGATTTAGGGTAAATCAATTTATTGAACTTCTGTCCCAGATCCTCTCCAAATTCAAGTTAACTCACAGTCCCCCAGCATCTCAGGCTGCTTTGCACCTCCCCCACAACCCCTTCTCCCCCCTCCTCACAGGGTGGATGGGCTAGCCTTGGCCTAAGCTGTCTTCTCCAGTTGAGTAGGGAGGCATGCTGTAGTGCCCCCTGGCTTCTGGCCTGGGCCTCTGCAGGCATGTGGCTGCATTTCTAAAATCAAAAGAATATCTGTTCACTTGCTTATCAGTTCAATCTACACACCTTACACTAACCTGTGAAGATTGAATTGATTCAGCCTCAGGCTTTTTGACTGTCTGTACTTAGCCTTGAGATTCGGCCTTCTTCCTCTCAAACTACTTCTCCTCTGGTTCTTCCACAACTTCCCTGTCTAAACCTTCTCTTCTTATGCCATTAGCAAATGATTTTGGCCATCTGCCCTTCTGCTCTGCAAAGATTATATTGCCACAACCCTTGGCATTCCTATGCTGTGTAGCCTGCCTGTCTGCACACTGAACAAATAGCAGCACTCCATAGTTGTTTTAGGTTGTTCCAACCTTCCATGTTTCTAACGAGCTTTGGGCATTCCATAATAATATACAATGTTGTGCCTATTGTTATTGCTGGTAGTAAAGATGTATGCTCTGTGGATAATGAGAGAGGATTTGATTATTCTTTATGAATACACTAGCTAATTGCCCATCAAGAATGACAGATTTCAGGGAGTGTTTACATGGCCCCGCTTTTCCCCCTGCTCACCCTTTGGGGCTGGCCATGTAAGGACTCCCTCCACCACCACTGCCTCCTCCTCCAGCCTCCGGCATGGGAGCTCCTTCCCCCCGCAGGCCTCTGCCTTGCACTGAGACTTCTGCCTAACTCCCCTCCTCTCCCCTCCCCGCTCTTCTCCCTCCCTCCCTGCTGCCCCACCTCCCTGCTGGCTGTTGTCAGGGCCAGGCAGCAGGGGGGCACCACCACCATGACCCCTCCCTCTCCTCCCTGCTTCTCACCCTTCTTTTCTTCCCTGCCACCTGGCCCTGACAACAGCCATCACCATGACCCCACCTTTCATCTCCCCCCCACCCTGCGCCCACCCAGGCCCATGCAGCCTCCTCCCTCCCTGCCATCTCTCCCTCCCTGCTGGCAGTTGTTGGGGCTTCCTTCCCACTCCCCTCCCTCCCAGCCCTGACAACAGCTGCCACCATGACCCCCACTCTGCCTCCCCCTGCTCTGCTCTGCTCCCCTCCCTCCCCGTCTGCTGCCTCCCCATCCCTGCCAACTGTTCTGGGGGGTGGCAGAGATGGGAAGTGGGGAAGCACTACCACAGTGACCCCACACTTCACCCTCTGGCAGGGAGGCGTGGAGGAGCCCTGCTGCTCAGGTGGCTGAGGCATGTTCGCTGCCACCACAAACTTCCTCAGCAGTGGCTCAAACTTGGGCCCGTGCAGCCCAGGCCCATGCAGCCAATCGCTGCCCACCCTCTCGCGGCACATGCACAGTTGGCCAAAAGCATTACAGACACACAGATAAACTAAGTCCTTTATATATAGAGATTTGTGGGATACATTCCTGGGCATGACATTAAACTGCATCCTCCAATGCCTTGTGGACACTTCTTGGTTGAAGAAAGCCTCAGGGACCTCACTCTGATAGAAAAGGCTTTCATGCTGAAGCACCAGGCAGTTAACAACTCTATTCAGGTTGCTCACTGGCAGAAGCAAGAACCTCTGTGTCACTCAATGCCTAGACTCATTCTGGCCTTCAGATTTTGGCTCAGTTGTGTAAAGGGGGGATGACAGGTCTATGGCAGCCTCTTCTCCTTCGTAACTCTGCCTAGGTTTATGCGCTGAAGGTCTTGGCAAAATGGTCTCAGGGATCTGAGAGGCATAAGGGCTGTGAGGTAGCTACCAAGATTTCCAAGCAGCCCTGTTTAGGGATGGCCCTAGAAAAGGTGGGTCAAACAAATCTTGCTTCACTGCTTACATCAGGGGTGGGCAAAATGAGGCCCACGGGCTGGATGCGGCCCACCAGGTCATTCCATTTGGCCCATGGGGGCCCTAAAATATTTAGAAAATTAATATTTATCTTCCCCTGGCTACCTGTCATGCTGCCCTCAAGGGCTTGCCAAAACTCAGTAAGCGGCCCTTCACCCAAAATAATTGCCCACCCCTGGCTTACATCTTGGCTTAGTTGATTTTATAAACAGAATTGTTTGCTGGAATATAGGGACTTTGACCCCTGGATATGATTTGGATTTGGATCTGAGGAAAATGGTTGTCTTGAGTAACGAGCTAGCATGTTTCCGAATTGCTACTGCAGTTCTTTCAGAAACGCAGCTCACAAACATAGGCTTCATAAAGGAGAAGGAGTAAGAAGAGAGCATGGTATAGGTTTTGCTATCAGAAATGAAATTACATCATTGTGTGAAGCCCTAATTGCAATGTCCATGCATACCATGACACTTTGAATTACTGCAGGAGGGATTCATCAACCTTGTCAGTGCAGGCAATCCTCGACTTATGGCTCTGAGTTGCGACAAACGTCACTTACAATGTTTTTAAATTGACAACCTGTTTTGATCTTCCAACATGGGTTTCATCTTTACGATGGTCAATACTGCATGCAGCTGGTAAGTGGTGGAAGGGGACCGGGAAGGGAAGGGGCGAGAGGGGGAGCAGATCAATACCCACTATGGTGAGGGAGGGACTGGGGCTGGGGCTGGGACCAGAGCTGGGGCAAGCACAACCCAGTTGGGGCCAGATGGGCCTGGGGAGGGAGGGCAGTGTTTCCTGCCACTGGTCATCTGGCGGTTTGACCGGTGGCTCCCGCCCACTGCTCCTCCTGCTGGTCCAGGAGGGTATCCGGGTGTGTGCCCCCAGATCTGCACACGGTGGGGCAGGTGGGGATGGGATGCAGTGGGCTGTACTCTGGGTGGGTGGCGGGGGCTATGGCGAATTTTTGCATGACTGCAGCCCCCCGCCCATAGCCCCTGCTCTGCCGTCTGACCTTCCCCCCCATGCCCTCATCCGGGGGATGTGAGAAAGGCGGGGAGGGGTGGCTCCTGCTGCTCCACACTGCTTATCCAGAGGCAGAACGGCAACTCCGCTTCGTGCCTGTCCTGCCCCAGCTGGGTGAGTGGCAGGAGGGCATGGGTGGGGGTATGTGTCCCTGGATCAGGGTGGCAATGGGGAGGCTGCAGCCACCCAAAAATTCGTCATAACCCCCATTGCCCGCTCAGAGCACAGCCCGGTGCAGCCCCAGCTCCGCCCACCCACCCCATGCAGGTGTGGCGGGGGACACACCCCCATGCCCTCCCAGACTAGCGGCAGGAGCAGTGGCAGGAACCACCAGTCAAGCCACCAGACGAGCAGCGTGCAGTGGCAGGAGCCTCCACCTGCCCTCCCCATGCCCACCTGGCTGGGCAGCGCTTGCCCCAGTCCCAGCCCCAGTCCCTCCCTCACCGTGTGGGGCGTTGATCTGCCCCCCCACACCTTTTCCCTTCCCTTCCACTTCCACCACTTACCAGCTGTACACAGTAACAACCATCGTAAAGGAACCAATCCCCCATTTGTAGCATTGTTCCTATGGGAAAACTAGTTCCAAGTGACAACATTTCGACTTAAGATGTGATTTTCAGGAACCAATTGCAATCGCATGTCTGAGGATTGCCTGTACCTATGCTCCAACTCTGAAGGCTAGTGATGAGAAATACAGCTTCTAGCAACAGCTGGAAGAACTGATCATCAGGATTCCATGGAAGGCACTCATTCTAGTACTTGGAGACTTCAGTACAAATTGGGTCCAATGCTGAGGTCTGACCTGGGATTCTGGGTAGACATGGTGTTGGACATATGAATGACAATGGTCGGAGAGTTCTTGTGCTCTGTGCTAGTCAAGGTTTATTGGTGAACAACACCTTCTTTGCTGATAACATCAGAAGAAGAACATCATGGAAACACCAGAGGTCAAGGCACTGGCATCAGCTGGACTTGGTACTGATAAGATGTCAAGTACCTGCAGATACCTTGCATACGCAATCCATTCAAAATGCAGACTGTGTTACAGACTACTCTCTTATCTGCTGCAAAGTGAAATTTCAAGCTAAGAAGATCCACTGAAATAAACCTGCCAGATAACCTTGTACTGATTTATGCCAAATCAATGATCAATGTCAAGAAATGGTTTTTCAATGAAGTGGTATCAATGTCAGCTGGAACAAATGAAACTGCATCAGACACATGGGAAGTCCTGATGACAAGTATGTACAATGCAGCAATCAAGATTTTTGGAAAATTACTATGAAAAACATTGACTGGTTTGTAGACCATTCAGAAGTACTGCTGCCACTCAAGAACTGCCCTAATCACCTACAAATCTATCCCTACTACTGATTTGCTCAACAACCTAAAAAAAGCTCATAAGGCAAACAGATTCAAGGAGGTGTGCTCAAGAATTTTGGCTGGGTCTCTATGACAGCATCCAGCAGGTGACTGATGCAGGCAATAGTAGACAGTTGTATGAGGGCATTAGAAAGGCCATTGGACCAACAAAGTAGAAGACAGCTCCACTGAAAGACCTGAATGATAATATCATAACTGATAAAAGGAAGCAACTGGAGAGGTGGATCGAGCACTATGGAATGATATACTCAAGGGAGTCTGTAGTAGACCAGGGTATGCTAGATGATTGCCTGGGTTTGAAGTTGTTATGACTTCACTGGATGTCAGACCTACATTAAAGGAACTTGAACAATGCATCAAAGAGATTTCCAGTAACAAAGCTTCAGGATCTGATTGTTTACCTGCTGAAATTTACAAATGTGCCGACAAAGGCTTGCTGAAAAGATTGCACAAGGTACTGCTACTCTTTTGGAAAGAAGAAACTTCTGCAAGATTTCAAGGATGCTAATTTCATCCAACTTTAAAAACAAAGGATACAGAAATTACTGTAATAACCACAGAAATATATCTCTTCTCAACATTACAGGAAAAATCTTAAACCATATTCTTTTACCTAGACTTCAAACATTAGCCAAGACAATTGTTACCAAATTTGCCCATTACTCTGGGGTGTGCTCATTTATTAGGGATAGTTTCTAGGGTCTTGGTGATTCTGTCAATGTGCTGCTTGTGTTACTATACGGAGCTGTATCTCTCCCGTCTGCAAGCCCTCACCCCCAGTGGAGCTATCTTGCAGGACTCAATCTCAATGGGGCTGGGTTCCTCCAGTCACCAAATCAGTCATACACACAAACACACACAAATTAACGTGACACGCCTGACCTGGCCGGGCTGATCAGCATGGACAGGCTGACACCCTCATATGCCAAGAATCAGTTCATAAGAGCAACAATAAAATGCAGTCAAACACAAGCACACAGGTAAACAGAATCCCTCTGAATCCGGCTGGGTGTCCAGCTGACACCCTCATGGGCCAGCATTCAGTTCATAAGGGCACGTCTGAGTCAAACTGGGTCAATAACTGGGTCAGTCAGCCTGTACAAGCTGATCCCCTTATGTGTTTCAAACTCAGCACGTCCCAATCTTTGGCCTCTTGATGAGCAGACACCACAATATTTTTGGGCTTCACAGGGATCTTTAGCTTAGGTAAAAGAAGCGTTGCTGCAGAGCACGGGAGGAAAGAGAAGCAGAGAAGGAAAAATATACCCAATTACTACCAGTTTGACTATAAAAGTTATTTATTGCTAAGCATATGAAATATATAATAGTACTAGTAGTAATAGACATGCAAAAGAAAAACAAACACCAACAATGACAATACTACCCTGGTTTCACTAAGTATTTGGGGAAACTTAGCTCAAGCTTAACTGATACAGTTCAGGTTCAGAAGTTTATGCCTAGAAAGAAGACAGAGAACGCTGGGATCTCACCTAGTCCACGGTACTCAGGCTGCAAAGCTGACAGGCACAGTCCATAGCACAATCCTTGAAGAGAGAGATGATCTGTTCTTCCAGCGTCCCAAGAACGACAGGGGATGGTGTCAGCACAGGGGTTTTCTTCTTCTCCTTCTTTCCTCCTGCTTATACTTCTTTTCCTTCCTTTTCCTCTTCCTCTTCTCCCTCTAGCAGCACACACACTTACAGATTTTTATACCCTCAGTTTAGCTGCTTCGAAGCACCCTCAGTAGTGTAAATCATTGTCTTTTCTATTGACAAGGGGTTATCTGGTTTGGACCATCTCAGGAAACTGATTGATAATCAGGAAACACTTAAGATTAGGGAGTAACCCAAATACTTGGGAGCCAGCTTGAGATTCCTATGGGTGGCAGATATACTGATGGGATATCTCATGGTTTCTTCAGGAACAATAGATAGCTTGCAGCATCAGGATTTTGGATTTTTACTTGTTGTGCACAAGCCTCAGCTTAGCATGACTTTTCCAGATCTTACTATAGTCTTTTAACAGACTTAAAACAATTATTGGGGTGCTCATAACCTTTTGTGGAGAGGACTCCCACCAGTCGTCTCGGGAAAAGCATGACAACACCTGTGTTTAGGGCTCCAGCAGGCTGGATGCTGTGATGAACCCTTAACCATTGTTCAAATGTTGCCCCTACCCCCTCTGACTCGGTCTCTTGCCTCAGCATTCCCTAACCCGGCAACCGAGTTTTAGTCAATCAAGTTTAAATAGGCCTCCCATAGTGGGACCGGGGAATGTACGGCCCGAGATGCCTATTAAACTTAGAGCTGTGTGTGTGTGTCTGGGGGGGAAAAGTCCTTAGTAAATCCAGATTAGAACTGGTCTGATAAATGCTGAGCTGGGTGTGTGTGAACATGGGTTGATTAACATTTGAAGCACAGATTCCCCATCATGCAGTGCTCCCCTGCTTCTCCGGTCCCAGAATTCACTGCAGTCTCTGCTTCAGGCTTTCTGTTCTCCATCTCTCATGTAAATGAATGGTCATCTGGTTCCATCTCGGATGTAAATGAGACCTAGGGCAGTTGTTTCACTCTTATCACCCTTATCTGGTGAGGGTCTTAGGTGCGTCTCTCACTGCATCTTAATCAGTTTCGTTTAGGTAGAGGAGGGGAGGGGGGTGAGTCCTTTGTGAGTCAGACAGACTGCATCCTGTGCCAGGGTTGCCCAAGAATACAGATCTGAGGCGTAACACAATCTATCCTGAAAGCAGCATGGCTTCTGCTTGGAAAGATCCAACACAGATATGATCTTCTCTGTAAGGCAAGTGCAGGAAAAGTGCAGAGAGAGGCATATCCCATTGTACCTGGCTTTTATAGATTTAACAAAAGCCTTTGACACAGTTAGGATACAGGACTTTACACTGTCCTGAAGAAGCTTGGTTGTCCACCTATACTGCTAAACCTTGTAAAATCCTTGCACAGTGGCATGAAGGCAACTGTGATATATGAAAACCAAGAGTCTGACTCATTCACCATCAACAACAGAGTGAAGTAGGGCTGTGTAATGGCTTCCATATTGTTTAACATTTACTTCCCATTTCTGCTTCAACATGTGTTCCATGATGTTTGAGAGAGTATCTATCTCAGCACTTAACATGATAGAGCACTGTTTAACATTGCAAGGTTCAGAGCTAAGACAGAGGTAAAGGAGATCATTATAAGGGACCTGTTGTTTTCAGATTATGCAGCCTTTGTGGCCCTGCACCATCTCATTACCAAGTACGCTGCATCAAGCAAAATCTTTGGGCTAGCAATAAGTTCGAGCACCAAAGCTTTTCAGAACCAGTTCCAGATATTACCCTAGATAGAACTCATCTGGATGTTGTTGACCAGTTTTTCTACCTTGGTTCTACTGTTACCAGCAATGTTGATCTCAATGCTGAGCTTTCTCATAGAATTGGCAAAGTAGCTTTGAATTTGTTCTTTTGCAAGACAGAGTGTGGGACAATAACGAACTGTCAACAAACTGAAAATCTGTATTTATGAGACAAGTGTTTTATCCACTCTTCTATATGGCTCAGAAACATGGATGACCTACACCAAACATATCAAAAGACTAAACAACTTTCATATCAGATGCCTTTATAAAGTTCTTCATATCAGATAACAAAACAGGGTGACAAATGTGGAAGTGTTAAATTGTGCTGGTAAGTCATTCATGGGATGTTGATTAGTAAGAGAAACCTCAGGTGGCTTGGTCATGTCAAGCAAATGGTGGATCACAGGATCTGGAATAATGTGCGTAGTCGGAAGCTTGTATCAGCGCATACACCATGCTCTGTAAAGAACGACAGTGCCAACTGATTGTGGGATGAGTATTAGGGAAGTATTTCACACTGAAAAACAGCACTGGCACCAGATTTAATAGCCACAAAGTAGGTATTTATAAATTTAGATTGGAAATGAGAACTATCAGGGGACTGAGATTTTGAATGGTCTTCTGAGCAAAATGGTGTTGGTAAAAAACCCTGTATTGTGTTAAAATTTAATTAAGTTTATGGAAGGAGTTATGTGACAGGATTTGCAGTCCTTATGGTGGAGTATAGATGTAACTCTCTTCTAGTGTATAAGTGTCACAGAGCACTGAGGTGCCCTGCTCCTAAAGAGGGGAAACTGCTAGGGAGGAAGCCCTAGCAGGGAATAAGAAGCCCAGCTGTTGGTTGCCACGGCAACCAGAGGAGGTCAGCTGACCAGAAGGGGCAGGGTCTGGCTCCCTTATAAACCCTAGGGGCTGGGGCCAGAGGCAGTTCCCTGCCAGCAGCTAAGGAGGGAGGAGCTCGAAGGAGCTCTCTGTCTTGGAAGAGAGGAGAGGCCTGTGGCAGGGGCAGCATCTGACACTGCTGCAAGAGGAAGAATCCCTGGTAGGCTGGATTGTTGTTATGGCCGGGTGGCTTCCATTTATGTTATAGCCAAGGGGCTTACGTTTGTGTTGCTGTTTGTCACCGGTGGTTTGGGTGAGGCTACTAGGGGTTGGAGGAGGCCTTATACGGGACCCACAGCAGTGTGGGGACCCCAGCACCAGTGAGGGTGCAGCAGTCGGGGTGCACTGACACCAACCCCAGAAAAGGGGACAGGTGAGAAGCCCCAGAGAATGGGGCAGCACTGTGAGAAGCCCTGGAGGAGGGGCAACATTGGAAGAAGGCCCCGAGAGGGGGGCAGCATTGTGGAGAAGGCCCCGAGAGGAGGGCACATAGTGAGATAGGGCTGGGAGAGCCCTAGCGCCAGAGAGGGCGCAGATCAAAAGAGGTAGGGACCAGAGGGGCCAGATCATAATAAGGCTAGGATATAACAACATGTATTCCATCTTTGAGGCGTGGGCTGCGGTGTAGGGGAGGAAACGGAGCTGCAGATAGCACCCCCTGGCATCGGGGCAGTAGAAGAGCAGCCTCCTGCTAACTAACATCAATTAACAGCAAGGCGTGGCAGGAAGGAAGGCGGGCGGTTGCCCCAGGAACAGGTGCACAGGCCACTTTAGATCGGCCCAGAGCAGATACCTGTTACAGTAAGGTATCTGGTAATCTCATGCTCAGGGTTTTTGCTGGTCATAGGTAGGGGTTGCATCTAGACATGCATGGACGTTTGATTCCCTGGAGACAACTATCAGTGGCACACCTTGTGCTGCCACTAGTTGTCCCCGGGGGACGCCTGTGCCACATATGCTGGCACGCAACAAGTTACCCCAGGTACGGTAGGGGAGGCTGGGGCCAGTATTGGACTGACCTTACCTGGGGTCCAGGGGGCCTCCCAGGGCTGCAGCAGCAGTGATCCTACCACACAGAGCCTGGTTGGCAGTGAAGTGTGGCTCCAGCCAACCAGTCTCCTTCTTCAAGCGGCACATGCTGCTGCCGTGTACACAGCTCCCCTTTTTTTTTCATGGGGTTTTTTTTGTTGTTTTTTTGTTTTTTTGACCCTTGGCTATCTAGGGATCAAAAAAGCCCTCCACACTGCTCCCTTGCAGCATGGAGAACAAGGGAATGTCTTGCTCAGCACCACATACTGCACAGCAACACTCATCTGGACAAAGACAGGGAGTTTGTGTTTGGTCCTTTTCCTAGGATCTTCTGAGCATATGTTAATTAACTACTCCCTGTCATCATGGTGGTAAGGCGCTGCACTGCCCTTGTCCCTTCTGTCTTTATCTGTGGTAGGTTATAGGGTGTTCTTGGTGTTTTGGGGATTGTGCCTTGTAGTTATTTGTGAAAGTTTAAAGGGCTAATTTGGGAACCTTGTAGAAATTATGCCCGTGACCACAGGGAACTGGAATCAATGGCCCAACCCCATGTTCTCACTTTTTATTGGTCCGATTTGTATACTTGCAAGAGATGGCAAACAAGCTTGTAGACAAAAATTTCCATGACTCCCCTTGTTCATTGGCTATTCTGTTATTCATAAACAAAAGATTGGATTATGATACAGCTAACATTCAGCCTGCATCAATACTTAATGTAATAGTACTAGAATATTATAGTTTAAGTAAGCAAAACAAAAACTGAGGTGCCACCGGTTTTATTGCCTCCATTCTGTTGCCAAACTGCCATATTCCTTCCCCCATCCCAATATTGGTTGGAATTTCTAACCATTTACAACTTAAAAATAAAATACGTCCCATTTAAATGAATAAATTCCACAGTAAGATGAATATAACAATCTGAGGTAGAATTGATAACAGAAAATTCAGTGTGTCAGCTGAGGTCTGAATGCAAATCATGCTTTCTAGGTTGGGGTTTTGCAGGATTCTAGTTCAATCCAAAATGATTCTAAATTAACAAAATGTCTGTAGCCAAATTTGTGTGGGGCATGTGGAACAAGTCGGCATCCCAGGGCTGGTCTAAATGTAGGCCCACCCGCTTGTCTTGGGGCCAGCCGCCCGCCTCCTTACCCAGTGGCGATGCATAGCTGGACAACCCCCCCCCCATTTCTGTCTGGCCACTGGGTGGGCAAGTGTCCCCCCCCAGACTCAGGAGGCACCAGTTGCCCATGTCCTCATCTGCCATGCCTTGATGTTACTATCTGATGTTAATTGGGCAGGAGGCTGGCCATTTATCTGACCTGATGACAAGGGCCTATGTATGACTCCAAACTCACCTTATCATATCCCATATCTTGCAGATGTTTCCTCCAGCTAGCTAGCACAGGGACCCGAGCTCTGGAGTCTCACATGAGACTGACTCTTACTCCCCACCGGAGCTCGTGGTCCCAGCGCCCTCACCCTGGGTTCTCTCTATGCACACACACACCTCAGGCCTCCAAGCCTGCCTCTGAGATCAGGGCTCCAAGCCCTGTCCCCAGGCCCTTATCCCTGGCCCCAGGAACTTCCTTAATCTTCCTTAAACTTCCTCCCTCACAGCCCAGGGGCCCACTCCCCTGGAGCTTCATGCTGGCTTCTA
This sequence comes from Alligator sinensis, assembly GCF_000455745.1. Classification (NCBI taxonomy): domain Eukaryota; kingdom Metazoa; phylum Chordata; order Crocodylia; family Alligatoridae; genus Alligator; species Alligator sinensis. The sequence goes on from NW_005843030.1 coordinate 198,778, forward strand.
TATGCAGCCTCAGACCTCCACTGAGAGTCTGGGCACTGCCATGGGTCTCTCCACTGACCTGGGCCCTGCCTCAGTTCTCTTGGTGAGTCTGGGCTCCCCCTGCTCAATCTCACCTACCAGGGATGTGGGGCTGGGGTTAGGAGGCACCCCATACTCGCATTTCACTGGGACGGTAACTGGCTTGGCATTTCTGAGGGATTGTCCCACCACAGACAATCCCACCAGGCCACCTGTCCCCAGCAGGGTGCAGTTTCCAGTCATATTCTGTTCTTTCATGGTTGTATAAATGGTCAATTTTGGCACATACATGCCCAGAGGAATTATGTTCCAGGACATGTAGCCCTGTATATATGGACAACTGTGTGTGACTAGTTTTGCAGTGAGGTGCTATAGTCATTACAGTGCACCAGGGTATGGCACTGTATGGCCTCTGGGCTGCATCTAGACCCTTTTTATTTATCCTGAAGAGCCAGAGTGCTTCTGTGGCATTTTGGGAGTGGGGGACTTTGCTCAGGCAGCAAAGAGAAGTAGTGGTGGTACTGTGGACAGGGAGTGGAGATTGTAACTCCAGCTCTGGTGGTGCCAACAGTGGAGGCCAGGTTCCAAGCAGCCTGTGCTAAGAACTAAACTCCCCTTCATCTCTGATATAGTCTTTATGAATTACAGCAGCCAGTCTCTGCACCAAACACATGCAGACCTCCAGTCATGCCATCATCCCACAGGGCTCTGAGTTTGCATTCACTTCAGGAGAAGCGCTGAGGAGCCTTCCCTTCACCTTGGCCATCACATTTGCCACTTGTAGAAGCTGAGAGCCAAATGTTGAAAGATGTGGACATATGCTCCACCACCCACAAGTTCATGCACTACCTTTGGTTTCCGTAGTGCAGCAATTATAACATTTTTATCACAAGGGTCCTGAGTTTAAAACCTGACAGAAACAGCCTCCTGCTCAGTGCCCTTCCTGCAGACCAACATTATCTGCATATCTAGCATTGCTTATGCAAGAGGAACAGATGTTTTTGGCATGACAAGAGAGCCTGGGAGGTTCCTTAGCCAGGAAAAACTTTATCTTGTCCACAAAGAAACACAAAGGTGAGCAGTGTGACCGCTTGGCACTCTGAGCTCATCTCTGCATCTCTTAGGCAATAGAGGTCAAGGTGTCCCTCCATGAGGAGTCTGCATTTCTCCTTTGAAGATACCTGCCATGACTCTAAAATTTCCACAGTATGCGCATACCACGCATCAAATGGATCTTCACTTGGGGGTAGGGGGTCATCATCTGAAAACACCCAGAGTTTCTTATGTATACTGGAGTTGGGTCATGGCTGTGCAACTTCAGTGATTAACTAGAGTAACACTCCCACCCACTCAGGGATGGCCTCCCCAACACTGGCCCAGCAGCCGCCTCGACCCCTACAATGGTCAAACCCCATGTCTCCTGCTCAGAGACATCGAGGGAACCTGGGACCTTTGTAACATCCCCCAGGGCACTCAACTCACAGAGAGCAACCTGCCTGTACCTGGCTGCAACCCATGTACTTTGCAATTTCTGGACACTAACAAGGTATTCTGCAACAGTCTCTGTGCCTCCCCACACACCACAGCTCTTTCCAAACTGAAAAACACTTCCTTGCTCCACTCAACATACTTGGAAATGGCCATGTTCATATCCCCCTATATTTTTTTTCTCTTGGGTAAGCACAAGTGAGGAGCACCCCACCAATGGCACTGCGGCAACCTAGGTAACAGGGTGCACCCTGAGGATCCCGGGCAAACCCCCAAATGTAACCCTCGCTGGCACACTAGGCCAGGCAATGTGCTGGATTCCATATCCTCAGGGTGCCGGTAACACCTTCAGCTAACTGAGGTGTCCCATGGGGAGTATGTCTCTCATCCTCGCTGGCCAAGAACTTCACTATAAGTCCCACTGAGAAAATGGGTTTCTTTATTTATATGCAACTATATACAGGAAGGGGAAGAAGGATTAATAACAATACAAGGAAATATATATGTATATGTAGTATCAATAGTAAATAATTTAAAAAAACAGTAATGTGAATACTATTTACAAATACAACATTAAGAGAAACAGTAGTTGTTACCATTTACAGTCTGATTACATTCCCCTGGTTATAACCTTTGAAACCAGTTTCCCTCAGGGGTTAAAATCCACTCCTCCTGCAAATTTAAATAGCAACACAGTTGTTGCAGTGGTCTGCTACTAGGTGGCACAAACACAGCTCCTGTTACTCTTGGGACACAGGTCTCCCTTCCTCTGACTTCTCCACTGAGACAAGCCCTCGGGTCCAGGATGTGGCACGTGACTTCCTCTCACTCAGCCTGCAATAAATTGTCTGCATACACTATGGGGTTAAGTGTCTCCTCACCCGGTCCTCCTCTCAGACCACTTCCCCTCCTGAGGCTTATGACCCAGCACAAGGGATCCCTTCCCCCACCACCCCCTTTCTCAGCTCAGACAGGGAACTTCCCTCCTTTGCAGGCCCCTGACCAGGCAGCTCAAACTTTCCTAGCTTGAACAGGGGTTTCCCATAACAAGCCTCTGACCTGGCAGGTTCTCCTAACGCCCAGCAGGCTTCCTAACTCTTGCCCACTCCTTCCCTGGGTACCTGTGTCCCTGACTGCTATAGCTCTGACCCAAGTGTGGAATCAGTTTCTCCTGGGATGACTTGGGCTCTCCCCTGTCCTGGAATCTGCTCCCTGGCAAGCCTCAGCTCAGTTCCCTCTGCCTGGGGAAAAGGAGGGGGCTGAGTCCCTGCCCCTCTCTCCAGGCTGCTGGTTGCTCTCGTCCAGCTTTCTTGTTCCTGCTTTTCCCTCCCTCAGCTTTTTATGGCTCCATAGTAGCCAATCAGAGCCAGGAGCTAGTAAGGGAGGCTCTGGCCAGTTCAAATATGCCAGTAAAAGACATGCATTTTGCACAGCATTTGGAATGCTTTTGCACCCTCTGCAAACATTTTCATAGATTTCATAGACACTAGGGCTGGAAGGGACCTTGGAAGATCATCGAGTCTAGACCCTGCCCCAGGGGCAGGAAGTCAGCAGGGATCATAGGATCCCAGCAAGATAAACATCCAGATGTCTTTTGAAGGCGTTCAGTGCAGGTGCTTGAACCACCTCTGTTGGCAGTCTATTCCAAACCTTGGGGGCTCGGACAGTAAAGAAGTTCTTCATAATTTTGCCACCTTTCTCTGCAAAATCACTAGGCACAGCTCATCTACTCAGCTTGCAGCCAAGCAAGCCATTTCAGCTGTTACACACAACTGATAAACTGTCAGAAAATTAGTCACACCCTCAGTCAATAACGTTGTATACAATGATGGCCTCCAATGATATGTATACACAGGTAGCCTGGACTGAATGCCTGGTGTTGCACAAATTGCTAGTTTCGTGCCCCTGGAGGCTTTTTCCAATTCACCTCAAGGAGAGAGTCTCACACACTCAGGCGGAGTTCATCTCAAGTTTATTGTTTGCGCAAACAGATCGACAAAGGAGCTGAATGGCTCAAAGCAGAGTCAATCCTGAAGTGTGCTCGAGGTTCCACTTTTATAGCTTACATAAACATAGGGTTTCAGTGTGGCGATACGTGATTGGTTATACCTTTTTGCAAAGCTTAATACATTCATAGTTCTAAGACAGAATTGCAGCCAAATTAACGTCTTTTAGTAGCCTTGTATCTTATAAAATTTATTGTGCAGGGCAAGCATTAATCTTTGTGTTCTTAACAGGAAGCCTTGAGTTTTATCATACAGCGAGCATTATCCAGACTGTTCTTTATTATGACACAGTTTATCTACTGTAGGAAGAAAAAAAAAGAAAAAGCAGCCCATAATTCAGCCGTGAGGCCTTGTACAGCTTGCACAAGGGATCGTGAGATATTTTTACCACACAGCTGCTACACAAATGTTATTGCAAAATCATAGTGACTGGATTATAACATATTTTTACCACAACTCCCCCCTCAAGATGCTTTCTAATTCTATTTTTAACAATTGTCAGCAATGGCCAATTTTTGATAATGTACAAGCATCTCATGGTTGACGGCTGACCGAACAGTTCGTCTCAGAAGGGCCATAATGCAAGGTATCATACAGGGAAGAAAACAAAGTGTTGACATCAATAGGCAAAAAACCATCAAGACACCCCTTAACCATCCAGGCTGGGGAAGCAGGGATGTAAATCAATCAAAATTCCACCCATTCCATGTTTGGACTGGGACATGTGCTACCTTTTCCATGTCATCCGCTAAGGTCTTTATCAATTCACCATTATCATCGATTTCAACGCAACAATTGGACAAATTTAACTTCTTACACACCCCTCCTTCACTAGCAAGTAAGTAGTCGAGAGCTAAGCGGTTTTGCAGTACCGTAGTGCGTAGCTGGGTTAACTGATTTCCGATTAGACGCAGGGCTGCGGCAGTTTTGTTAGTAACTATCTCCACTACAGCCTGAAGCCTAATAATGCGGTTGGTCAAGTATGTGGGTTCTCTGCCAACCACGTTTGGTTCCCAAGTTGCTGGGTCATAATATTGAATAATTCTCTCTGCCGGCCATTCATCGTTACCCCATCGTTGGCCCCCTCCTGCGGCTATCTTCTCAAGGAAGTTATCAGTGTTGCGTTTGACGTGATAAGTGTTGGGTTGTGTTGTTTGAGCACCATGAGGTGTGGGCTGGGTTATCCAAACACCAGGAATCAAAGCTCCTAGATAACAAGTCCCAGTCCAGTTCAGGGGAAGCTGCCTATGTGCCCATCGCCCACAGATCCACCATAGCCCACAGGCTTCAGTTGTGATGGTGGCACAGGAGCTCATTAAATCTAGGGTCAGTGAGTTCCTTCTTATACTCCCACTGATCGTGGTACCACTTCGGTAATGGGTACAATTAACGCCCCAAGTTAAAATCCATTCCTTACCCAAAAGACAGCTACAATCATCAAACTTGTTGTATGAGACATTTGAGCATGTCCATGCACCCTCCCGAGGGGCGACTTCCTTAGAGATCCATGTTTCCTGACACCTTGACTGCCCTACCTTAAACCCTCCTCCCTGTTGGGAAATGCAAATAGAGCCCCTAATTTTTGCCACCATAAGTCTCCCTGAACCATTGTATCGTAAAGACAAATTAAAATTGCGATTAAAGCCCCAATCCAAGACTATACCTGTCCTATTGAGGGGAATAGGCAAGAAAGGGACTCCCTCATCACTAGAAACAGGGGTAAGCGCACACAAAAGGCAACTGTGATTAGTTAATGCCTGGGCAGAGTCTTTGAGAAGGGCTACCCAGGAATTTCCCACCCATGGGTTCGCAGGTGGGCCTTTAAGTCCCCAAGTAGCAGTAGGTGAGGGTCTACTAACAGTTGTGGGCACAGTTCGCCATTCAGGAGGTTGAAGGCTTGAGGGCCGAGCCTTAAGGATTGCCGACCAGAGTTCTGGTTTTGGCTTTACGCACCTTACCAACTTATCTTTGCCATCATTGAATGCGAATGCCACTATAATTTCTTGGCGCGAACAGCATGAGGAAATAGGAAATAGGTAAGCGTGAGACATCGCATACTTAATGTTTTCATAGATGGCCAATGTGAGGTTTTCACGCATGTCTAAAGTACATTTGCAACAGTCTGGGGTTGATATCCCGAAAAGGGACAAGAGTCCCAGCAAATAGATTAGGGTCCACATTTTTGCAGGCGTAACTTCAGATCTCCTACTGGCTCACTTGTCCACTTGTTGGCTTCTTGTTCCCGGGTGTTATCAGCTTCCGGAGTGACCACACCCTGGGAGTTGGTGTCCTTTTGATGATAAGGCTTCACTCTTGAACAGTGGGTCCACTTGTCATTGTTTGCCAAGCGAACAGCTGTATGGGTAGTCAGTAGCACCTGATAGGGTCCTTCCCACTTTTCTGCAAGGGGATCCTTCTTCCACTTCTGTACCAAAACTTGGTCACCTGGTTTGAAGTTGTGGATTGGTGCATCAAGCGGAAGGCTCTGGAAGCGTTCAGCAAACCTATGTAGGGAAGACAAAACAGACTGCAAGGCAATAACATGTTTCCAAATTTCAAATTTGCCCAATTCTACAGTAACCGGTTCCCTCCGTCCTGCTGGCAAGACTCTGGGAGGCATACCAAACATGAACTCGAAAGGTGACAATTTAATCCCTCTACGTGGTGTGCTACGAACACGAGTTAAAGCTAGTGGGAGTGCCTGTGGCCATTTTAAATGAGTTTCAATACAGATTTTTGTTAACATAGCCTTCAGTGTTCTATTCATGCGCTCCACCTGGCCTGAACTCTGGGGTCTCCATGGAGCATGGAGCTTCCATTTGATATCTAAAGCTTTGGACACTTCCTGTACTATTTTTTCCACGAAATGACTGCCTTGATCTGACTCAATAGACTCAGGCAACAGAAATCTAGGTATTATCTCATGAAGTAGCACCCGTGTCACTGTGGATGCGGTAGCCGTTCTTGTGGGGTATGCTTCCACCCATCCAGTTAATTGGTCAACTAGTACCAGCAGGTACTGGTATCGACTGGATCTAGGAAGTTCAGCGAAGTCAATCTGCCAAGCTTGTCCAGGATACTGGGCCCACGGCCTCCCTCCCATGGGGACTGGTGGTCTTGCGGATTTTGGGTTCACCTTCTGGCAGGTCGGGCACTGAGAGACCACCCTCTGGGCGTCTAAATAAAGGCTTGGGGCCACCATTTGATGAGTCAACAAGTCTCCCATTGCAGTGCCTCCCATGTGAATGGAGGCATGCAGTTGATGAAGTATTTCTCCCAATAAGCTTCGAGGTATTAACACCTTTCCTCCAGGTACGATCCATCATCCCTGTGAATTTTTACCGGCCTTAAGCTCGGCGGCTAGCTGATCTGACCCTGGACCATACTTCACTTTACAATCTTCTAAGTAAGAAGAGACCTCATGGGCCGAGCCCTGAAACACTGCCTCTCCTCCCATGTGTGCTGCCTCTTTGGCTGCCACGTCAGCCTTCACGTTTCCCCTTCTCTGATGTTCGTCCGCAGCTTTACCATGGGCTTTCACGTGTACCACGGCCACCTCTTTTGGTAGTCGGAGGGCTTCCAGCAGTATTACAATTTGTGGCCCATTGGCAATCTTTTGTCCAGAGGCCGTGATGAACCCACGCTCCTTCCACAACAACCCATGGGCATGAACAGTAGCAAAGGCATAACGCGAATCTGTAAAGATGTTCACCCTTTTGTCTTTTCCTAATTCTAGTGCACGGGTCAGGGCAGTAAGCTCTGCTGCCTGTGCTGACCGCGTTGCAGGGAGTTTTTCTTTCCACACAGTCTCAGTCAAAGTTACCACAGCACATCCTGTATGTCGCACGCCATGTATCACACTGCTCGAACCATCCACAAAGAACTCTTCCTCTGGGTCCTCAATTGGGTCATCGGTCAAGTCAGGATGAATTAGTACTGTCTGTGTCAATACTTCCAAGCAGTCATGACCCGGAGGTCCCGGTTCTGGCAGTAGGGTCGCTGGATTTAAGGCAGTGGTGTGCTTGAAGGTAAGGCCTGGATTAGATAGGAGAAAGATTTCATATCTTGATTGTCTGGAGAGGTTCAAAAATTTCCCTCCTTCCCCTCTGAGGATCTGTGGAACCCCATGTGGTGTGTGTACTTCCATATCAGCCCCCATAACAATCTTCTGGGCCTCCTCCACAAAAGTGGCTGTGGCGGCTACAGCCCTCAAACACGCAGGCCACCCCTTCACCACTGGGTCTAAGACCTTGGAGTAATATCCCACGGGATTCCAAGTTGGGCCTACTGGCTGAGTTAAGACCCCTGAGGCTACCCCCTTATTCTCATGCACATATAGTCTGTAGGGCTTGCGCCCATTTGGAATCATCAACGCGGGTGGTTGTAGGAGGGCGGCTTTCAGTAACTCAAATGCATGCTGATTTTCTTTAGTCCATTTCCAATTGGTGAGGCCCTCCTTAGTGAGGGATTCGTATAGGGGCCTGGCTTTTCCCCCATAATCAGGAATCCACAATCTGCAAAACCCAGTTAGGCCCAGGAAAGCTCGCAACTCTTGGGGTTTTTGGGGGCAGGCATATCCTGTATTGCTTGGATTCGATCCTTACTCAAAGCCCAAACTCCCTTCTCAATCTCATATCCCAAAAAGATAACTTTTGGTCGACAAATTTGAGCCTTTTCCCGTGACACCTTATACACTTTCTTTCCCCCGTCTGTACATCAGGGCTTGCTATCAACAGATCATCAACATATTGCAACAGTGTCACCTCTGGGTGTCTCTCTTTCCAGTGCTCCAAGTCTTTTTGCAATGCTGTTCCAAAGATATGGGGGGATGAGACAAATCCCTGGGGCAACACTGTCCATAACAATTGAGTCTTATGATATGTGTCCGGGTCTTCCCATTCAAAGGCAAACAATTTCTGGCTATCTTCATGCAGCGGGATAGAGAAGAAAGCATCTTTTAAATCTAACACAGAAAACACCTTGGCATCTGCTGGAACTTGGGTCAGAATGGTGTGTGGATTTGGGACCATAGGATTTTTGTTTACTGCTCTCATATCCTGCACTAACCTGAAGGAGGTACCATCTGCTTTGGGCACACCCAGGATCGGGGT
>NW_005843030.1:207472-211527 GCF_000455745.1 Alligator sinensis
TTTCTTTAGAGGATATTGCTTCACACACACAGGACCCTCTCCCTCCTTTAGGGGAATTTTGACTGGATTTACGTACTTTGCCTGGGCAGGAGTCCCATCTGCCCATACACACGAATCAACATTCTCTAGAATCTCAACCCCTTTGGTTTCTGGTCCCGTCTTGGCTGTCCGAAGGGCCATTTGGTAATTTGAGCCCTGTTTTACTGGCAGCCGCACTACAATTTGATCTTCACGGAAGAAGATTTCAGCTTGCAGTTTTGTTAGCAAATCCTGCCCCAAAAGGGCCACTGGACAGGCAGGGGATATTACAAAAGCATGTTCCAACATATTATTTTCAATCTTCATGAGGAGGGGCTTACACACAGGCAATCTGGTTCGTCTTCCCTTTATCCCTTCTACAGTCACATGCTTTCCGCTTTCTTTAGCTAAAGGGGGTTTCACTGGAATCATTGAAAAGGTGGCTCCGGTATCTACCAGAGCCTCATAATCTCTGCCACCAACCCTTATCTGTACCATGGGATCCTTCCGGGAGTTTGCCCACAGGGAGGTGGCCTTGGATCCCGGTCCCCTTCAGCTAGAATCTTCCCCTGAGGATTCCGCTCGCATCTGGCGGTCCCCTGGTTGGGTTTCCTTCTTTTTGTCCTTTAGCTTAGGACAATCCCTTTTCCAATGTCCTTTCTCCCGGCAATATGCACACTCATCCGGCTTTGGTCGATTTTTCCCTTTCTTCTGCCCCCCCTCAGGTTGCTCCTTCCATCCCCCACCGATATTTGCACCCCTGCCAAAGGCAGCTGCCAGCATTGCCATCTGCTTCTGCCCACGCTTTTCCTCCTTCCTTTCTTCTACTTGATCCCGATTTCCATAAACTTTGTATGCAATTTCCACGAGTTCCGAAAGAGGCTTCCCTGGTCCCCCTTCAAACTTTTGCAGTTTTTTTTTTTTTGTGTCTGGGGCTGCCTGCCCAATGAACATCATATTTACCATGCAATGATTTTCTGGGTCCTCAGGGTTCAAATTACTGAATCTCTTAAAGGCATCGAACAACCGCTCTAGAAAATCTGAGGGAGATTCATCCTTCCCCTGACAGACTTCGTACAATTTAGAGAGGTTAGTTACTCGTGGTACTGCCTTGCCCAGAGCTTCCACTATAATTCCCAAATAACGATGGTTTCGCTCCCTCCCGTCCACCGAATTGTTGTCCCAATTGGGGTTCTCGACAGGGCATATGTCCCGCATATTTCCTCCCCGCCCCATGCGCTCCTTGGCTATCCGATCCGCCGCTCCTTGTACCAGTCGCCTTTCTTTAGAGGTCAAAAGGGTATGTAACATCATCTGAACATCAGCCCATGTGGGGTGATGAGTTTGCCCTACCGACTGAAACAAATTTTGCATTTTCTCGAGGTCCTCTCTAAAAGAAGGATTTTGATTCTTCCAATTGAACAAATCTGACGTGTGGAAAGGCACATAGACAAAGGTGGATTCCCCTTCTGAAACTGCTACTTGCCTCATTGGAAACACATACTGGGGTTTTGGGTTACGGGTCTTACGGGGGATTTTAACTGGTGTTGGTGCAAGTGCATATCCATCCCAGAGTTCGCGACCCCATTGTGGTGGCCAGCAGCCCGGTGGCCAGGGGTAGTCGGGATCCAGGTCGGGATACTGTGAATTCTCTTTTTCTTTGCGCTCATAAGAAGGAGGGGCTGATGCTAGGAGGCTTTTTGAGCTTCCTTCCCCCTTCCCTCCTGGAGAGTCGGAGCCTACTTGGGATGACACTAGGGAGCTCTCTGAGCTTTCCTCTCCCGAAGTGTTGGGGCTATCTTGGGGCGACGACAATGATTCCTGGCTTCTGGTGCTTGTGCTGGCCGGGGGCTGTGCTCTATCTCTGCGCCTTAGTCCCTGAGTTAGATCTCCCTCACTACCAGAATCAAGGAGAACTCGGGGCTTTTTCCCAGTGTCTGTTGCCAGTAACATTTTACACATTTTTCCTTTACACTTCTGAACCCATGGGGGAATGGGGTTCATGATAGCGCTTATCCAACAATCTATATATGGGTATTGATCCCAATGACCGTCTCTTGTTATCACATTTAACACTGCATTGGCTAATTTTACATCAAAAGAACTGACATCTGGCCATCTTACTCCAAACGTTGGCCACTCTAACTGACAAAACTTAATCAAGTCATCCTTTGTCATCTCTATTCCATAATCTCCCCTAAATTTACTAACGTTTCTTAGCATGCATCCTAATGGGGTCGCAGAGTCTTCTTCTTCTCGGGAGCTATCCGAGCCCATTGTGTCAATCAATATACAAATTCAGTCAGATCCCTATCCGCTGGGTCACGAGGTTCCAGCTGAGCCCCCTTGCATTCGACGCTACCTGGTTAGGCAGAATCGGGGCGGCTAGACTCAGCCTTAGTCCCAGACCTGGTCAGCGGCTCATATTTCTAAAGGAAATCCCCGGGCCTAATGTCCAGACCTATATGCTGGACGTCAAAATCAATATGTGAACTTTTCAAAAATTCCCAAGTACCCAGAAGGACCCTTTAAGTGACACAAGGAAAACGAATACTCACTCTGCCGAACCCCTGGCGCCATCTCTTCGGACCCACGTAGCCTGGGTGACTCATTCAAAGGAGAGCCTTTAACCTTCCGGGTGTCCCGACTCACGTACCCAGGGACCGTGACAGACTCCAAAAGCGGTCTGGTGGCCACTTCACGGATCCCTTCGCCGGTCTTGCCGTCCGACCCCAGAGTGGTCCAAGAGCATCTTCTGGCTGGCTCGCCAAATTGTTGCACAAATTGCTAGTTTCGTGCCCCTGGAGGCTTTTTCCAATTCACCTCAAGGAGAGAGTCACACACACTCAGGCGGAGTCCATCTCAAGTTTATTGTTTGCTCAAACAGATCGACAAAGGAGCTGAATCGCTCAAAGCAGAGTCGATCCTGAAGTGTGCTCGAGGTTCCACTTTTATAGCTTACATAAACATAGGGTTTCAGTGTGGTGATACGTGATTGGTTATACCTTTTTGCAAAACTTAATACATTCATAGTTCTAAGACAGAATTGCAGCCAAATTAACGTCTTTTAGTAACCTTGTATCTTATAAAATTTATTGTGCAGGGCAAGCATTAATCTTTGTGTTCTTAACAGGAAGCCTTGAGTTTTATCATACAGCGAGCATTATCCAGACTGTTCTTTATTATGACACAGTTTATCTACTGTAGGAAGAAAAAAAAAGAAAAAGCAGCCCATAACTCAGCCGTGAGGCCTTGTACAGCTTGCACAAGGGATCGTGAGATATTTTTACCACACAGCTGCTACACAAATGTTATTGCAAAATCATAGTGACTGAATTATAACATATTTTTACCACACTGGGAAGGTGGAGCTTCTTCCATGCCCTTCCCCCGAGAAGTGTGGAAGGGTTCTTGCTGTGAGGGTCTCACGAGGCATGCCCCAGGGATTGCTGTGCTGCAGGCAGGGGCTTCCTCACCAAAGTTCCTGTAAAATAGCTTACCCTGCCCAGACCCTCATCCCCTGACACACTGGGAGCAGGGTCTGGGCTGGGACTCTGGCAATCTCCCAACACCTGCACACCTCCACTTCCTAGGCAATCAAAGTCCACCCCCTCCCTCAGGTTTTTCCTTTCTCTCACAGGGGCCCTAACCTGTGTGAAGAGGGCTCATGTCCCCTAGCTCTGCCTTCCACCCAGAGCTCATGGGGAGCTGGATCAATCTCTCCCCAGTCCCCCTCCCCCCCCACAGGGGCTTGGAGAAGAGTCCTCCTTGCTGGGGGGTCTCCAGAAAATCCGGGTGCTCCTCCAAGCAGCTTGGGCAGGGCTCCCAGGGGAAAAGGAGCAACAGAGGCACTGCAACTGGGTTTCCGAACCCTCCAGTACACAGCACAGTCTGCCCCACATTTTCCTCAGTCTCTGGCATGAACAGTGGTGTGCCCCTGGTGGCTGGGGGGTGGGCACAGTGGCACTGGTGGTGGTGGGAGGGTGGCAACGGTAAGTGGGGAGCTCCTGCAGACACTGCCAGCACTGTTGGCGGGG
>NW_005843030.1:211574-219804 GCF_000455745.1 Alligator sinensis
CCCCAAGGATCGGGGCCAGCCAGCACCAATCACTGACCACCCATAGACACAGCTGACATTGTTGGCAGTGGGGGTGGCAAGCAGTGGTGCCTTTTAATAGGGGATGCACACTGGACTCTGGCAACTCTGAAAACAGAACACTGTGCCCAAACTCCCCCTTTCCCTAAAATGGCTGCCTCCAGAGCAGGCTTTATCTGCCCTTATCACATGCTCCCTGGGGATCCATTTTCCCCTTTCCAAAATGGCTGCCTCTGGAGTAGGCTTCATTTGCTTGTATCACATGGTCTCTCAGGGGCCATGTTGTTCCAGACTGTTGTCTGGCTCAGTTCACCTTGGGACCTTGTTCTTTCAGATAAGGTGATTTAATTGTTCGTTACAAATGTAACACCTGTCCATGGGCTAAATTGTGTATTTTGGCTTTTTGTACATAAGAGAAAAATAATGTAGTTTCTATATCATTTAGAAAAGTATGGATTTTTTCAGATATGTTTCAGTTGAGGTTTTAAAATTCATAAGGCAAAAAGATCTGCTGTATTTATTGTATGCTTCCCTGAGCTAGAGAAATGCCAGATAAATTAGAGATGAGCTGCAATAGTAAAATACCCAGGTCTTTAGTTAAAATTAAGAGAACAAATTTGATTGTGACAAGAAGCTTCTTTGCATAGACGCTTACCTGTGTCAAATTCTGGGTAAGTATAATAAAAACCCTGAGCCAAAGACCTAGATGGCCTCTGTGTGCAGAGGGAGAGGGGATGGAGAGGAAACAAAGTGCATTTGAAAGAGGAAAAGTATAACTTTATAGGTAGCTGTCTTGAATAGGCAAGCATAAAGAATGACCAGATGCAGGCTGATTCTAACTAGTTTCTGGAAGAGGCACATCACGGAAGAAGATGAGGTAATTAATTGGAATTCAAGGAGAATAAAAGAAACTAAGACAGAAGGGTTCTTTGCCAGTGCTAGTGGATTCATGTTGGAGCCACCCGGCATGGTTATGCTAGTTTGTTGAACATTTACTCTGTTGTATCTGATCAGCTCTTACATTAACTCATTTCAGGGGCACTGCCATAGTTAATGCTATTGTAATGTCAGATTGAGTATATCATTTGGTACCTGTAATATTTATGGGTGCATATGAAATAGCTGTAAAAACAGCTAAGTACCTTTCATTGTAAAAGAAATATGTTTAGTAAATTTATTGATTCCATTTGTTGAATCCCAACAATATGGGTATTTTCAGCTGTCTTTTGGGCATTTTTCTGGCTACTTTTCAATTAAGTCAGTGAAGTCTGTGGTCTTTTGTCATCATTTCTGAAAGCAGTTCTGAAGTCTTAGACCAGTTTCTAAGAAAACTCTATGCTGCACTCTTGGAAGTTTGACCTTTTATGTTGAAATGTCTTAGTGTTCCATAACTGTCTTGAGGGTTTTGATACTTGAGCCAAAGTAGCTTGGTTTGTGGATAATTATTTTTTCTTTAAATTAACCCTGTGTTCTACAGGAAGCCATTGGTCCCTAGTGTTGCTCAGAAGGCAAGCTGCTGATTTACAGCAGTTGGAGCTTTTTAAATGTGTATGTTCATTCTGTTCTTTCAGTAATTGAGCAGTAAGTAACAAAGATAAAAGTCAGTCTGGCCAGAAGTGAACGCGATGCAGTGTCATGTGTTTGTGTACTACTGACATGAGGCTGATGTATCATCCTTTCCCCCAGTGGCTTCATGCAGATGATAATTTTGGAGAGCAGGCGAGAGAACAATGCATTGAGAGTCTCCGTAGGTGAACAGTCTGAAAGAGAAATTGCATCACATCACATGGCAGCATGGATTTCTTGTAGTGTTTCAAGAGCCTTGTATTATAGAATAGAAACAAAGACTGGAAAAGGAAGAGGGGTATTTCTAGTTCTAGGGTCATTATTAAAGAGCTTATCTTGAATTGTGGTGAACTTCACCATGAAATGGATTGACCATTCTTCAGAGCATGGGATACTAGCTTCCAGGACTGTGTTGAAACAGTTGGAGTTGATGAAGCAATTTATCATCTTGGAAGTTCATCTGGTAGTGATTTAGCAGCTGCAATGGCCCTGTTCACGGAATTGGAAGCATTTTACAGAAAAATATCAAACAGGCCCTTGACATAAATCTGTTGCCTAGTAATCTGAATTTAGCAGCTAGGACCTCTGTCTTCTCTACCAGTGATACCAAAATGTGCCGCAACCATGGAATCCTGTCAGCTCTCATTAGAGTCTTCCTTGGATGTCTTGAGATCTGCCATCTTTGCAGTGGGGAGGCAAATTTCTGTATGGCTCTCACTGTCAACATTCCCAGATATAGATATTTCCAATGACCATATCCCATACTAGTGCAGCTTGTCTCCATCTGAAAGCTATGACCCTCACTGTATAAGGAATGCTGAGCCACTCTCTGTCAACAGAAAGCAATCACATCTACTTGAGCTTGTCTTTCTAATCTACACAAGATTCCTTCAAGCATTAAAGAGATGTTCTCAACTGAAGGAACTTCTCAGAGCCCAGATAACCTCCTACAACGTGAGTTATTTGTATATTGTTGTCAGCATGTGTTCTCTCAGAAAAACTCAATATTGTAGAAAGAATGACAAATGGCTTGGTTTGGTAGTGAAGGTTTACCCAGGCTTATTGTTATCAAACACCACTCACTAAGGGTGAAGTTACACATTACATTTAGGCCAACCTACAGGCACTTAAAAAGGTAAGCATCCACACATTAAAGCTCATTAACTTGTTAAAATTCATGCTAAGTGCCCTCTGGGCATCTCAAAGTCATGCTGCTTCAGGCAAGAGTTAAGTTTGGGCTGTGCCACCCAGCTAGTGTTAGGATAACTTCAGTATGGTCCATGTAGCTAAAACAAGCAATTCGCAGTCCTTTAGCATACCAGGAAGCACCACTCCCAGACCTCCCACCCCCATACCCAGAGCAGGGATAGAGACCAAGGGTGCTTTCTGATGGCACTTTATGTAAAATGCCATGAGTTAGAGCTCTCCCTCCCCCCACCCAACAAACATTCACCTGTTGGGGGGTCGGGGGGGCTGGGGGGCTTGAGCCTGCTTGGACCATCCCTGACCAGCAGGCAGGGGTGCTTCAGCGTCCTCTGAGGAAATTGCCAAACTGCCCCTCATCCCAGCCCCCCTTCCCCCTCCCCATTCCAGGGCTGTCAGTGGGGAAGGGAAGGGAGGAGTGGCAGCACAGAGCTACTGGCTGCTTCTGAATGGCCAGAGATAAGGAGTGGGGCAGGGTGGAATGAGCCCTTCATGGGCCCCCTGCCAGCTACCACGGCTGGCGTATTGGGTGTAGCTAAGCCAGGCCCATGAGGCGAAAGGGGGCTCTGTTCCACCCTGCCCCCCACTCCAGCTCTCATCATTCAAAAGCAGCCTCTTCAAGACTCTCCCAATCCCTCCCCAGCTGATAGACCCGCAAGCAGGGCTGGGCTGGACTGGTGCTCATTAGCGTGATCACCAGTCCAGCCCTGCTGCCACATGAAAAATTAACCCTGGAGGGAACACAAGTTCCCTAAGGTGCTTTGTTTTAGAGCACCTTAATTTAATATCTCATTTAAGTTTTTACATGATCAGCCATTTTAAAAGCACCTTGCAGCCCTGTGTGTATGTTAAGTCATGGCTGTAGAGTGCTTTCAGGGGCCTGATCGCGCAAAAAATGTCACTTGTGTAAGCACCCCAGGAGTCCTGGTTCCCAGCCATGCTCCTGCTCACCAGCCCTGTAGGGACCAGACAGAGCTGTGCAGGCAAAGAACAGTATTAACCCTTAATGTGCAACCGTTTACAGCATATTCTAACTTTAACACAGCTTATAGCACACCCAGGATGTCTCTGGGGGCTTTTATTTTATCTAGAGAAATACAAGAGAAGCCAAAACAAGTTCTTCCAAACTATGCACTGTTTTACTGGGATGTTATTAACCAGGCAATGTTAACAGGAGCAGCTACATACAGCAGAGAGTACACAAACACACTAACTACTGGATAGTAAGGTCTCAGGGCCCCTTCAAACCCCGAGGATGGATTTTAGGCAAATTCCAGACTCCTACATCTCTACCTTTGTGCGGGGAAGTTTTATACAGTTCAGGTTCAGATTTCTGTATTCCTGCCCACTCCTCTGAGACTCTTGTTTTTTCATAGGGTCGCCTTATTAGCATTGGGTATGATGACTGGCCTATGCATCTCAGCTCACTTGAAATTATCTCCCACAATCCACTTCTCTCACATGCTAATCATTGTGATTCAGACTGAATTGCTTCTGGGATCAGAGTATCTGGGAGGAGGAATGTAGCGACATAACCAACACAAAAAGGGGTCAGGGGTGTTCAGGACTGCCCAACACTTAGCATTCTGCAAGATTAACATGTAACTCCATTCTACCATATGTAGCCAGCAGGTTAGCAGCTGTTAATAGACGTATGTGACAAGGTATCAGCACAAACCACATCCATCCCTTCAGCTAATACAAAGTTTCAAGATTTTCCTATTCTCTTGAATATGCCGCTCAGAACAACATCTTGCATTCTATTCTCATCATAGTTGTACTGGACCTTGTATCTAATGAATATCCTATTTCTTGTACATTCTATCTTTATCTTGCATGTTTTAGACTATCCTGTTACCAGATTCATTATAATTTTTATTAATTAACTTTGATGCATCTCCACAGCCTGTATCAATCCTTAAACCACACATGCATATTCCTAAGATGCTGCTTTCAGGTCGTTCAGCAGTCAGTGCTGGTTAGCAAGTTCTGTGAGTGAGGCCTACCTGCATCAGGTGTGTGCATACACCACTTGGCGACACATCAAGCAATTATACACTCCAAAGTCTAAGCAGTAAATTAGGTAGCTCCAAACCTGGCAAATTCAGTTGCTTGCAACTCATTTACATCCATAATAATAATAGTGGTTTTATTCTGTGCCTGGGTGTTAGGTTTTTATCTTTAATTAGCAGTGAATAATTACTATTTATTTACTTATGTATTATGTGTACTAACAACTAATTGAGGAGTGTGCTTCTCTTATAGTCATCTCCCAATGTAGTCCAATTTTCAGTGTACTCACTTTGTCAGTACTTTCTTTGTCTGGACCTTTCTGTGGTTAAAAAGATTGGCACAAACCACAATAACTTTGTCGATCCCACCTACTCAGTAATATTTTTTCCCCAAATTATTGCAGACCTTGGACAAGCTTTTCTATCCATATTATCTATTTGCAAAATGTCTATACCACTGAGAGCATGAGGCTTAATAACTTATTGTAAGGTTCTTTGAGTTTCTTCAGAAAAATGTGCTATAGAATTGCCTAAGCTGCTTTGTCCTCAAACAACATATCTGCAACTGTCACCAAAGCCATTTGTTATATAGTTTTTGGGGAATCCTTCCAAGATTCCTCCATTCCCTCTTTACTTTGTTTGAAGATATCTGTTTTCGATGACCTACATTTGTAGCTTGCGCAACTTGTTAACTTCTGTGTTTGACAGAAGGAATCAGTGACTAAAATAGTACAAGGATATTTCTCCCTTGGAAGTGACTCTCTTACTTCTACCAAGTCCTTTTTCTGAACAGAGACTCTGTGCTGAGTTAGCTCCTGTTGAATGATTTTCATTACAAATGAATGACTGGTAGACTTGAGGATACCTGTAGCTCTCTAAAGGTACATCTCCATTGGACTGGCACCAGGCTTCTGCTGAGACAGCCCGGGTCTGTGCCTCATCTACCCACTTCTGCTTGCTCTCTCTAAGCCCGGGACTATGCTAATGAAGACATTTGGGGCATGCTGTCTTCTAGGGATGTGCAAAGCTTCAGTCCCTGATTTGATTCAGCAGAGATTTAGCCCAATTCGGTGACTGAATCTCCGAATTCAAATCAAATCAGGAGACCCTATAATCTCTCTAAATAGAATTGGAACCCTCCAAATCACTTCAGAGAGATTCCAAAAGATTCAGAGGTTCAGACATAGACACAGCTTTAAATGTTTTTTCAACATACCTGAAGTACCAATGCAGCTCATGAATGCTGGGGTAGATGGAGTATTCCACAGGAGTGCAGGGGGCTCCACAGCGCACTCAGCAGCAGACCCAGAAATGGACCAGAAGCACTTCCGGCTCCACCAGGGAGCACATTGGGGGGGGCCCCCATTGCCTCCCCCCAGCTCAGTGACTGGTGCCTCCTGGGTTTGGGGAGGGGGGCATCCAGGGCCCCCCCTGCAGCTGTTTGCTGAGCCAAAGGAGCACGGGGGGGGGGTGGCCCTCAGCTCACTCCCTGGTGGCCCCAAAGTGGATCAGGAGTACTTCCAGTCCACTTCTGGGTTCGCTGCTGAGCACGCCATGGGGAGGAGGGGGGCACACTCCTGTGGGATGCTCCATCCAGCCCACCATGAGCCACACATGGTACCTTGAGGTATGTAGAAAAAACATCTAAAGCTGTGTCTGTGGTCAAATTGCTGATTCTCAGCATTGAATCAGGGACAGTGATCCGAATCAAAAATCGAATCACTGTCCCCGGTTTGGGCCAAATCCTAATTGAATATGGCCCATTTTGCACACCACTACTGTCTTCCATATCCTTGAGGGCAGTTGCTAGAGATAGCCCCAGATCAGCCTCGCTGATGTATTTCTGGGTTTGGTGTGTGTATGGAAGAGTGGATGGGCATAGGATATTTGAGGCCATTCTGTCCAGGGCAGGCTGCTGCCATTGTGTAAATATGCCCCAAGTCTCTCCTGAATATGGTAGCAATGACCCGTCCATCTCTGATATTAATAAGACTCTTTCCAGTGTCTTTGAACAGAGTTGCACAGTACCCTAACTCAGATAAAGGTCAAGAACTGTTCTGGAAGGTTGATATTTTGGAGTGCAAAGCAAAATTTAACAATAGGTGTCATATATTTTCCTAATCAGGGGGTAAGCAAACTCCCAGATTTACCAGTGTTGTGGATTTTGTTGGTCTTATTCTCTTATATGTGTGGAACTGTTTCTTTTGTTTTGTCTCCCTTTTCTGAGATCCAGGAGCTCTGGACTATAAGATATTTCTGTGCACATTTTTCCTCCCTTGATACGGGTCAATATTAGTTCCACTTACATGTTGGTTTATTTTAACCAGAAAGTCATTTATATTTAGAGGCTGAAATTACTTTCTCTGCTTTTTCACTTGGTAGGTGGAAATTCCTAAGAAACTGGACCAGAGAATATAGAAGTCCAAAGTAAATGGTGTTGTCTGCCTCAGTGAGATGTAGTGTACACCTTTATTGTCTGAATTTGAGCAAGCAAAATTGACACCATATGTGCCTAAGCATAATTGCTCCAAGGGAGAAAAAGAAACATGTCAGAACATTTGAGTAACACCTAATTCACCCTAAGGTTATAAATAAATCTGATGGTTGCTTAAAAACAAAAGTAGGAAAATATTATGGTTCTATTACTCCTCAGCAGTGCTTCCTATATAGGTGAACTTTATTACGGAGACAACACAGGTGAAAAGAAACATGGAACAACTTTTTATGGTATTTTTATGTTGTTTTATTTTTTTTCACAGTAAATAAAGTGGTTATGAGACTCCAAGGAAAATGGCCCAGACGTTAGTAAGTTGTATGAAATTTAGTGGAAACAAGCTGTAAAAAACATAGTCGTAAAACAGCCTGTCAGTGCCATGCATCTGGACAAAGCAGCTGTATGTTCCCGCTGCAGTTGTCACTCAAAGAAAACTCAATAGCCTTATTTCACCCCAATTAGGCTATGTACCAAGAGAATCAGCATTAAACAGGAAGGGGGTTTCTTTGCACTGGAATGGCCCCCCTCAAATTTCCATCAAGCAGTTTGTATCTTTCATTCAGGCTGAGTGGCTCAGACACTAGCTACTTTGAAAATGGTGGCCTACACTATCCCAGTTGGTTTAGCCTGGTGAGGGCCATCCCGGCCACAGCAAGGGAGATCTCCATGAACCGCACCATCCTGGGCTGCGAGAGCCAGATGCGACCTGAGATCGTCATCACAAACAAAGAGGCCAAGAAGGTCGTGATCGTGGACGTAACCATCCCCTTCGAGAACCGGCGCCAAGCCTTCACCGACGCCTGGGCTTGCAAGTGGGAGAAGTACGCCCCGCTGGCCGACATCCTGAGGGGCCGCGGCTACGACGTGACGGTCGACGTGCTCATTGTGGGAACACTCGGAGCCTGGGACCCTAGCAACAAGAGCGTCCTGCGTGCCT
>NW_005843030.1:219878-226107 GCF_000455745.1 Alligator sinensis
GCCCCCCGCCAGTACCCCAACCCCCCCAGACGACCCGCCGCAGGACCGGACCCGGAGGGGACCGCCTGAACCCCTCCTTCGCACCAGATGGACCTTCACTTTTGAGAGGATACTTCAGCAACGGATGACTCCGCTCCACCCGAAGAGGACCCCCGCGATGAGACTCTATATGGACTGAGACACTTCCTTTGAACCACTTCCTCCATCATTGTGGACCATTGTAACGGGTTTGTGTGTATCTGTCTTCTTTCTCTCCCAGTGTGGCGAACCCCCTCCCTCCCCTTCCCTCCCTCTAATGTTAGTCCCTCGCTCGGGTGATATGTATTTCCCTACCGGCTTTGTCATCTTTTTTTCGGATTCACAATCCTAAACATCTGCTAATAAAAATCAGTCTGTTTAACGTCGTTTAATTTATTACTTTCTAATACACTGCTGTATAATGTTCCTTCTCTACTTAAAACCTAAAAAAATCACTTTTTTACTGTATGAACTGGATCTCTGTCTAACACTAAAATGAAATATAGAATGATTTTTCTGTCTCAGATAGTTATCATGTGTACCACTCCAACCAATTAGCAAGAAGGACCTGAGAGCCAAAGAATGATTTCATAGATTTCATAGACATTAGGGCTGGAAGGGACCTCGGAAGATCATTGAGTCCAGCCCCCTGCCCAAAGGGCAGGAAGTCAGCTGGTGTCATAGGATCCCAGCAAGATAAGCATCCAGTTTGCTCTTGAAGGTGTTCAATGTAGGCGCTTGAACCACCTCCGGTGGCATGAGATGGTGGAAAGACTATATATTAGTGGTGTGTCATGATTTCCAACAGTTGGAACATGCAAAATACTGTTCCATTTTTTCAGCATACAGAAAATATGCCAAGTGTAATATGAGAATTATATTAATAATAATCGTTTTTGTACCTCTCTGCAGGTGATTGAAGTAGCCAAAGCCATTCTGGATAGCGGAGAACAGCTTCCTGTAACATTGCTTGGAAAACTATTGAAATTTCAACTACTTTTCATCAAACAGAAGGATCTTCAAAGAAGAGCTGCTGAAAAGGTTTATAATCCCACTTCCAGTCCTCCAGAATGCATAATTACATATTGGCTGAATAAATACAGTGTCCGATATTTTTGTTATTAGAAAATATTATCCAAGAAATGTATTTTAAACTTACAATAAGCTTAAAGCAAACAAGCAGAAATATTCATTTTTTATTAAGTTTTGAAAACAGTTATATTTAGATTGACCATGTGCGACAGGAGAAAAAAAAATAAAAAGCAGCCAAGCCAGGAAAAAAAAGGTTTTATTAAAGGAATCAGAAGGAAATAGTTGTAAAGGAGACTGAACTTAATAAGACAGGGATGGGCAAATATTTCAGCTAGAGGTCCAGTTAATGAGTTCTGGGGACCTGTCGAGGGCCGCATCCATCTCTGTCCCTCTGTCTCTCACTGTCTTCTCTTTTCTCCTCTCTCTCCTATTTCTGTCTTTCTGTCTCCCCCCCACCTCTCTTCTGTCTCTGTCTCTGTCTTTTCTCTCCCTCTTCTCTTTGTCTGTCTGTCTCGTCTCTTCTCCCTATCTGTCTCTGTCTGTCTCTGTGGTGGGAGAAAACTCCCTGGAGTTCGTTGTCTAGCTGCATAGAAACCAGGCAACGCGGGTAAAGAATTGACTGCAGTTTATTTGCTCGAGCAATGACCATTAAGCCGGCAAAATGGCCCCCCTATCTTGTTCCTTGCTGTATCTGGTTTACAGCACATAGACACAGATTCACTTGCTGCATTTTACTCAGAAAATGGTTAACACAGTTAAAATGATTACTTAACACAAGCAAAGGCTTAGCTATCATTCTGCCTTGTGGTCACCGGCATTGCTAGGCCACAGGTCATGCCTTGTATTCAGCTGCAAAGCTAATACTTCTTAATAATCTAAATTATTGTTAACCTAACAGTACACTATCAGAAAACTATTTTATTTCAGGGTAATAACAAACATGCTCACCACATGTCCTCTTCTGTTTCTCCCTGTTTCTCCCCTCTTCCCCTCCCTCTCCCTCCCTCTCTCCAGAACCTAGCCAAAGCTGTAGTTCAACAGGAGCCCTGATGCTGAGCTATGGACCCAGGCAAGAGCTTCTGCCATGCCAGGCAGGCGATGGCATCAGCTTCAGCTGGGTTCTGGAGTGGGGAGAGAGACGGCGAGAATGAGAGAAGCTGCTGCCCACCCAGCACAGCAGCAGCTCCTTCCTGGGTCTACAGCTGATGCTGCTGGCAGGTTCCAGGTTGGGGTTCTGGGTGGGAGCTTTCACCACACTGGAAAGGGGGCGAGTCAACTGTGGATGCTGCTGACAGGTTCTGCATATAGGCTTCTGAACCTGCCCTCAGCATCCATAGCTCATGCCGCTGCCAGCCAGCTGTGGGGGAAAACCTACCTGGGTCCACAGCTGATGCCTGATGCTGCTAGGCTGAAGCAGTCCCATTCCCCTTCCCTCCCACCCACCTGATACCACGAGGTGGCTGAAGCCAACAGCTCCCTGCAGGCCAGCTCCAGCGAGTTGGCAGTTGTCTACCAGCAGACAGTCAAATCTGTTGATGGGCCAGAGTCGGCCTGCAGGTCATATTTTGCCCACCCCTGTTATAAGACATTACATCAAAAGAAACCTATAGGATGCAAATACAGGAGATCTTAATGCTGCATTGTATATAACAAGTTAAGAAAGTTAAGGCAGCAACAGTAATATAGAATAGAGAAGTAAAAATAGATGTATTTGTTAGAAACTGTCTCACACACACTGCAGGTTCAATGAATTCTGCTGTAGTATGCACAACATTTTTTAAAAAGTAAACGATTTGTTTATCAGAGATTAAATAAAAATATTGAAGATGGACTTAATTTAGAGATTGGTTGAGGAGATAATTATTGTAGAACATACGACTTATAAATAGCGATTTACTTTTGTGTAAATTGAATAGGGTGTAAACCAAAGTATAATAAATAGAAAGTAATAATTTAAGGCCCAGTCATATTTAATATATGATAACAGAAGCCACACAAAATCCACAGTAAAGCTTGGGGAAAAACATTTTCTAGTTGGAGTTATTGTAGATCAAGAAAAGAGGAACAGGTAGCTTAGAGAGGGTAGAGAAGAATTTATTTGGCTTTCCTGTTACTGTGATGATTATCAGGTTGTATTATTTGCTTGACTGTTATACATTGAAAGTGGGTTTTTTGGATAGGTCTTACTTTGGTGGGAGAGAATTAACAGCTGGATTGCAGAAGGGCTGGGTATGGCCTAACTAATTGCACTCCACCCCCTTAGCAGATTTGTATGGGAAGGGTAACCCAGACAAAGTACATTGGACTGGAACTTGCCAACAGGCATTTGATCAGTTAAAAAAGCCTCTGGTGGGTGAACACATTTGGGTGAGCCCTGAGTCTTCTAAGCCCTTCACTGTGTTTATGCATGCATCAACAGCTGACTTAGAGGTTGTTTTGAATTGAAACAGAAGGATGACAAGGGAGTGTTCCCTTCAGTGATTTACCTAAGCAAAGGAAACTGCAGCTGCCATGTTTGGGCTTTAAGGAAACTGCAACCATGTCTGTATGGCCAACATTTTATATTTTATATGGACTATTCTCTACTGAGTATTAAGAGATAGAATTCAAAACTGATGAGAAGGAGTCTGTTGTTGCAAAAACATGACGTGTATTAACAGTGTAAAGGGAAAGAACAACCAGGTTGCAGATGCTCTGTCAGTAAGGAATGTTTGAGGGACAAACACTCCGGTGTGGCTTTGTTGAGAAACAACCCCTCTTGTGTTCATGTCGAAGGGGAGATCTGTGACGATTATATGGTTGTATTGTTTGTTTTGATGTTATATGTTGAAAGGAGGGGGTTTTGGACAGGTTTTGTTCTGGTGGGGAAAAGGTTAAAGGCTGAATTGCAGAAGGGCTGGTTGTGGCCTGGGACATCCTCCTTTGGATGGTGCTGAAAGGGTCCCTTTCCCCAGAATTCCAGCACTTTCTAGAAGCTGGGGAGGGGGAGAGATAAGGGGAAATGAAAGTGCAGTGGGTGTGTGCCCTTGTGAGTGTCTGCCAACCTGCAGCCTGCTAGAGTCCACTGAAGCCTGCTTGTGTGAAGCCCCAAAGTGGAGATGGAGGGAATCTGCCATGTGGGTACTGCAGTTGGAGCAGTGGGGCAGAGGCAACCTGCTGAAGGCTGCAAAGAAGCCAAGACCTCCAGGGATGAGGAGGAATTTGCTGCAGAGACAATGATGATTCCTGCCTTCCACTGTAACCAGCCAGGGCCTGAGAAGTAACCATTGGCCAAATGTAAGGGGGAAGTGTTAGGAATTAGGATGTTTTAAACTTTTATCTTATGTTCTGTCTTCTGTTATGTGGTAGTGTTTTGTACCTAATTATTAAAGTTGGGCATTTTTCTCTGAAATGTAGCTGTTGTTTAAGTGGTTATCTCACTTCATGAGGAGTTTGCATCCTCATGGCCTTGGCTCTTCCAGTGTCAGGTTACAGTTACAAAATAATTAATGCCTATGAATGATCTAAGTGGTAAGAAAATTTCCAAGTTTAAAGTTAAGCTCAAGCATGTTAAGTAGTGAGTGGATATAGTAATAAAGGAGAATTTTTAAATTTACTGTAATACTATAGGATATTCGTGAAATCAGGAGGATTTGTTTTTGACCTTCTTTCCTTAAAAGAAGTCATGCAGCTGGCATACACAGTAAGAGCCAAGGCCCATACAGGCAGCCCTTGTGAATGCATTGCAGCCTTAGACGCCCCAAAATAGGAATCAGTCAAAACCCACGCCTACCAGACAGACTCTGGAATGGAAAGAAGGGCTACATGTGCTGTTTTCCCCCACAGCTGAGCCATAGGGGCACTCATCTACAGAGCTGGAGGGTCCTGGGTTCTAGACCTTAATTTGCCCAGAGCAGGGATAGGCAACCCCAGGCATGCATGCCAGTCAGTGGCATGCAGAGACATTTTCTTCAGCACACCAGGAGGTGTGCAATGAAATTGTTTAAAAAACTTTTTTTTTTTAAGTTGCTGCTCTAAATCACCATGAGAACCCTGATTTAAATAACTGATTTAAATTATTTCCTACTGATACTTCTTCACATATTTCTTAAACAATGGCACAAATCTGATCACTAAAACATGTTAATTTACAACTCAATACAGCATTTTACAACATCTGTCCTTATAATACCAAACAATGAAATATAATACCAAATAATGAAAATATTCTCATACTAATAATACCAAACAATGAAAATATTTTCTCTGTGCCTGCAGAGGAAGCTACTGCTATGAAAAGTTGGTTTAGTAACTCAAGGAACTCTGTTTCAGGGTGTCTAGTTAATGATTTCCACCAATTCATGGGAGTGACTTTGTTCAAAACATCATCAGTAAACATGTACTGTTTAAATGCTTCCCCTCCAGCCCTAAAATTTGTTATGACTGGCATAACTGAGGAGTAATATTGAGATGCCCATGCTATGGCAGCATCATCTTCTTCAAAAGTTAGACATCTACCTGGGGTTGAGAATGCTCTCAAGAAAATGAGGTGGAGTTAGTGCTTGATCCATTCGCTTCTTTATTGCCTGCAGTTTAACTTTCTGGTTAGGTATTTCTTTCTTCATTGTCTCTTGAAGTGCCTTCTGAATTTTGATGTCAGCAATGCAGCAACAATCTCTCTGATGTTTGTTTAAGGCTATGGATAAAGACTTCAGTATACTGAGCATATCCTCTACATTCCTCTTTAATCCAATATTAGATACTTTGGATGAGATACTTCCACTATCACAGAAGTGATACTATCACGGTTTTCTTCACAATTTTTTATGAAAATAGGCCAGTTCTTAATAAATGGTTCAAAATAATCAATCACAGAATTCCATCGAACATCTTGAGGGAGAATTAGTTTGGATCCTCCTGCTCTGTTCAGTGAAGCAAGATGGTTGTTATGGAAGTATTTTGCGACTTCAACAACATTTTCTTTTATTCCTGGAGAAGTACTTAAGTCTTTGGCTAAAAGATGCATTAAATGGGCACTGCAGCCATATGTTATTAAGGAGCATCCTTCTGTTTCTTCTTCTAAGTATCTTCTCATCTTTGCCATGTTTGCAGCATTGCCTGTGACAAAACTGTGCACATGACAGTTGAATTTTATTCACAGTTTATTACAGCATTCACTGTCATGTCTTTTAAATATTCT
>NW_005843030.1:226436-244688 GCF_000455745.1 Alligator sinensis
CTACAAACCCATCCATGGTGGTGGTTTTACTGGATGACTGAAATCTTTTGCTTGCTATTGATACTTTGTTGTCTGAAATATGTTTACTTGCAGCACTGCTGCTAACAGTACCAACGGATGACTCTGAAGTTGTTGCAGATAGACAAAGTCTCTTATGCTTAAACGGGATCCTGAGACAATGATTTTTGAATAGTCATTCTTCTCAGTTCTTCTCACTCTATTATTCAGTTAATCATTTATATTTTTTTCAGCAAGGATGTAGATCAGATTCCAAAAAAAGCTAAGACTGACTGCACTTTGAGTGCACTTAATTTTGGCGTTAGCCCCATTGAACTTGCTGGCACTTCTGTTTTTTGAGAAAACAAGTATAGGATGGGGTTCCCTTGGGAAAGCTGAGTTATGCTGAAGTAAAATAGGGAATAGATTTATGGCATCACCATTATGGTCTGGGGCCACATCATGATGTTCCAAAATAAGGGGCATGTGTTCTGTAATATAAAATAAGAAAATTACACCCAGTGGCAAATGGCAACTCTAGATTTCTCTTACTCCAGCTTTCTGTACCGTAACCTTGGGTGATAGACTCTAAACCTAGTTAACTAATTAAACAGGCCATAATGATTAGCTTTTTTTCTAGCAACATTCAACATAGCAAACAGCTTGGGAATTTACTTGTTAAATCACACTTATACTAAAAAGCATAGAGAGAGTCTTGAAGAATGATGCACTGCAAAGTGAATTATTTAATTTACTAACCAGTTGATCCACAGTTTTTCAGACATATCCACATCTTCATCCACATCATTTCCTCCCAATAAACAGTTTTCATTATGATGTTTCATTCTTGAAACTAGGCCCTGCATCTCCTTCCGTTGATTACACTTGACACATTTTCCTTCTTTTACACAGGGAAGGAATTTCTTCAAAATATTCCTAGGTATGGTCTCTCTTATGCCCAGAAGCCCTGACAGTTTTTTGTGGCAAAAGTGTGAGGAATATAGGAAGCGGTGTGTGTACTACCAAATAATGCCGTCCCTTTTTCTTTCCAGTCCACTCCACTGTTCCTATATTGCCTCTCTGTCTTTAAGACAATGTCTTAATTAACTCCTCTGCCTTGCTTGGCCCAGTTCCACCACCACCTAAGCACAGAACAACAATCCTATCCAGCTTGTGTCTTTCTTTGCACGTGTGACTTTAGTCTGCTGAGAAACAGAAACTGAAATCCCAGAACTTTCAAGAAGCAAGGGCTGGTAGTTAGGCTCGACAGACAGACTAGAGCCATTTTCATGAAATGAAAAACTGAAATGACTGTCCATGTTTGATTGGGAGGTAACTCAATGTGTGTGTGTGTGACACAGAGGCATTAATTCATTTTTATGAGACTGTAAGTGTAGGTTTGGCGTGTTTGTGATGAGATTTAATTGTAACTTATTTTTTAAATGAGAGAAACTTAGTATTTTACTGATGATTTAAATTTAAAAAATCCAGGTTTTTTTTTAATCCAATTTTTTAATTTTTTTAAAAAAATCTTTGATTTTTATCCACCCTGCCAAATATGGGCATTCAGACAATGAGGAAAAGAACAGATTGCCACCCCAAGGGATACAGACAAGCTGACCAAAATGGTCAGGGAGAGAGTACTGCTTTCAAGAGGTGTCATTTTCATCCTTTTCGTCCTCTGTAAATAAGCTGAAAATTCTTTATCTCATTTACTTTATGATAATTGTAAATCTATATACTAATGTCTGTCTCAGATTCTCCAGGGAAGCACTTATATAGTGTCTTGAAGTACTCCCAGAAGCCAGTCCAGGCATAGCTTCTAGAAAGGGTGAACCCCTCGTTTCTGGGACTCCAAGACCAGGCTCTTTGGTCTCTAGCCCCCCGGTTATCTTTGGCCCTCCCTCAGCTTGTTATCTCCTGGTTCCGTTCCGTAAGATGGACTTTGCCTGTTCTGTGGGATGGACTGTACCCAAAATCACATGCAACAAAGCAGTCAGCTCTTTGCAAAACCAATCCTTATTGGTCCACATCAATGCAACAGCTAGAATCTTTCTGTTGCAAAACCCAAGCAGTCTCTGTCAGGTACACAACAGAAAATATGACATAGAAAAAGAGAAACGGCAATAACAAAAGGAAAGGCCTATAACTCTGGCAGTTTGGACACACGTAGCATTTGTGGTGGGGCAAATTTTCATGGTGTTGATCCACATTTTTAAAAAGTTGCAGTACCAAGACAGACGGATGTGCCACCTCCAAGTGTTACTCCAAGCAGCAGCAGGCAGCCACCAAGTTACACACATACCAGCATGTGTCACAGTGCCCCATCTCTAGAGGTTCATGGGGATTTCCTTGTGAAAAGGAAAACGTCTATTGTCTGCTTGGCTGGGAATCCTACCTCCACTACTGTAGCAAAAGTAACCAGTCAACATCTCCAGACCACTTCCACTGCTACCACTGAGATACCTGAGAATAGACATGTAATGGCTTCTTGCATTGTGGACTGTGGTTGCCCAGCGTTGGGAGCTCATGACCCAGTTGTTGCAATCAAGGCAAATCCTGTGGTCTGTAAAAGCCAATTTTACTATAAGCACCTGCAATCTGTGCCAGGCGGGGTGTATGTCAGTCTGATGGGAGAGTACATGTTTGAAGACCCAGAGAGGCACATCTTTAACTATCTCCAGGTCTTCATCTCTGCCAGTGCTTCTGACTCTGGAGAGGTGGAAGCTGTACAGCAAAACAAGTTATCCAGGGAGCTATAGAAACAACTCTGAACTTGAGCAGTACTTCTTGTCCAAAGAAATGAGGAGCAACTGGTGGGACTGCATCATCTTGCATGATGAACAGTGATAGATGAACTTCCCTGTGTTCTGGGTGACCTTTGTGGAGATCTGCACCAAGCTGGCCCCCATTCTTGATCAGCAAGCCTGCAGGATGAGAGTATCCCTGGCCAGGGAAAAGACCATCAGCAGTGCCACCATTGTTTGCTGCCCCTCACATCCTCCAATCCATAGCCAACCAGTTCAGTGCTGGTAAGTTGGCAGTGTGAGATGTGTGCCCGGCAGTCAGATAGGTGCTGGCTCCATGTTTCATCTGCCTTAATGACCTGTGGGAAGTTATAGCTGTTTTTGCCTGTATAGAGGTCCCAAACTGCACCGGGACCATCAATGGCACCCACATAGCTATTCCTTTCCCCTGTGCATCATGCCTGAGAGTTCATCATCTGCAAGCTCTTTTCTTGTTTGTGATGCATAGCATTGTGGACCACCTCAGATGTTTTACACATGTAAATCCCAGCTGGTTGAGCAAGGTCCACAGCGCCAGGGTATTCAGGACCTGGTGCAGTGACTTTGGGTGTTAAGTGCCATGGGTTAAAGGCCTTCCATCCCTTGGTGGGCTTCTCACTTCTCCTTGCCTGGAACCATCTACATTGGAATCAACAACAAGTATCTTGGGACAGGGGGAGGGGAGGCAAGCTCTTGTCCCCACCTGCTATAGTCCTCTGCAAAGTGCTCACTGGGGCATTGGGGCTTCAGAAGGGATTGCTGGTGGGATTTTGGGCTCATAGGCTGCATGTGCAGCAGGTTCTGAGGTGGTGCTGATGTGTCTCTTCTTGCAGGTGAGGATTACTGGTTGTTGACCATTACGACTGGCCACAGGTCCTGCTGCATGCCCCTGGGATTAGGTAGCTGATATAGGTGCTGACTGTACTGAGCTTTGCATAAAGAATCTTTGGTGATCTTCTGGAACAAAGGGAAAGTGTCTTTTTCCTAGTATACTTTCAGCTCACTTTGTCACTGTTCATGGGCCATGTACATCCATAGTTTCTTGTAGGGCAAAAACTTTTGTCTCATGACTAAAACATGACACATGCAATGACTATTCATGCCCTGGCAATATTAAAGACAGAGCACTTTGTTTAAAACCAGATAAGTCTAGAGACTACTGTGTTTAGGACTCTAATTCTAGGAAGCAATCCAAATGTAACAAATAAAACTGTTTTTTTTTAAATATTATGGAACTGATGATTGTATAAGTGATTGTGTGTGTGTTCATTAGGTTAAGTGTCCAAAAAACTAAAACAAAATCTTGAAATGTCTATTAATGGAATAAATTTGTAACGGCATGCTGACAAGGTTCCTTGGGTGAATTTGATATCTTTTATTAGACCAACCCAAATGGTTGGAGAATAGTCATTAAGCAAGCTTTTGAGTTCAAAAACCTTTCGTCAGGCTAAGGAAGTTTCAGTAGTTGGTGTGTGCTCTTCCTGGATGGAATGAAAAGTAAAGAAGCCAGGGGCTCGGCTGGGGAGTCAGTTGCCAGGCAGATTATAATGTATCAAAAATCCAATGTCTATGTTTAGTCCATGATCTCTAGTATCCAGGAGGTTGATGAAATGGAGCTCATAGGCTCATCTCTGGGAAGTGTTGTGTAAGTTTCCCTTGAGGATCAGGACTGAGAGATTGGAGAGAGAGTGGCCCTCCTGTGAGAAATGTGCCCCCACCGGTAACTGGGTATTTCTGTCTTTGATAGATTTCCGGTGTGCGTTCATTCTGGTGCGCAGTTGTTGTTTGGTCTCTCCTACGTATTTTCCATCAGGGCATTTGGCGCATTGGATGAGATATATTACATTTCTGGAGGTTCAGCTGTAAGATCCTGGGATGCTGATGGCTCTGTTGTGGGGTGTAGTAATAGTTGGGGTGGTGGAGATGTGTTGGCAGGTTTTGCATTTCTTGTCATAGCATGGTCTGGATCCTTTTGGTGTGTTCTGGGCTTGAGGAAGTTTGCTTGTGGTGATGAGGTTGGCGAGGTTCGGTGCTTGTTTGAAGGCTAGGATGGGTGGCTCTAGGAAGTGGCTCTTTCAAACGTGCAATCTATCTCTCTGGACGAGTGTCCTTGCTGGGTGAAAGCCGTTTTTAAGATTGGTGAGGTGGCAATCCCGGGTGTTCTCTTCAGTACAAATGCGGTGGTATCTGAGGGCTTGGCTGTTCATTGGAATCCATTAATCCAAGAAAAAGAAAGTTTAATGTGCTGTTGGAGATATTCCTGAATGGCTCTAAAGGAGTTTAGAGCCAGACAGATCCTACAGAACAAAGGGTGGACAGATTCTTGCTTTGGTTTCTAATTTGAACTAAAACAACCATTTCCACAACCAGAACAACTGCTTTTCCAGCTGGCTGTGGTAAAACAGCTGTGTGCGCTAAGTCAGCCTGCACCATTTCCAAAGAGTGCTGGCTGAGAACTATGTGCACAATGCTGGGCTCTGAACTAGCTGTTATGACTCAGAAAAGAGACCTTGGAATCATTATAGACAGTTCTCTAAAGAAGTTAGCTGAATGTGCTGTAGTGACCAAAAAAGCCAATAACATTTCAGACATCATTAAGAAGGGAATTGAAAACAAAATGGAAAACATCATGCCACTATAGAAATCCATGATTCACCCACATTTTGAATATTGTGTGTAGTTTGATCTCAGCATCTCAAGAAGGATATAGTATAATTAGAAAAGGTACAGAGAAAGGCAATCAAGATGATGAAGGGTATGGAACAGCTGTCATGCCAAAAGAGATATAAAAATGTTTCAGGGATGTAGGTTGTAGCCGTATTGGTCTAAGGACATAAGCAGAAAAGGTTCTTTGGGTGAATCTGATATCTTTTATTAGACCAACTTAAATAGTTGGAAAAAAAATTTTAAGCAAGCTTTCGGGTTCAAAACCCTTCATCAGGCTAAGGAAGTTTCAGCAGTTGGTGTGCGCTCTTCCTGGATAGAATGAAAATCCAAAGAAGATATCAGATTCACCCAAAGAACCTTGTCTGCCTATAAAAATGTCAGGACTTTTCAGTTTGGAAAAGAGAAGGCTGAGAGGTAATATTATAGAGGTCTACAAAATCAAAGGTGTCAGCAAAGTCAATGGGAACTGTTTTTCACCAGGTCCCAGAATACCAGAATTATGGGGTACCCACTGAAATTTGCAGAAGACAGATTTACAGCTAAAAGAGAGAGTGTTTTTTTTTTAATGCAGTGCATAGTTAATGTGTGGAAATCATTGCCACAGGCAGTTGTAGAAGCAGATAGTATAGTCAGTTCAAAAATGAACTAGACAAATTAATGAATAGGTATTAAACAGAAAGGTCAGGGATGTGTCTCTAAGCCAATGATGACAGAAAAACGGCAGTGGTAGCAATGCGGGGGCAATGACCCCCTTCGGGCCCCGGTGCTGCCTGGTGCAGTCCACGGCAGTGCTGGTCCCTACTTGCTGCCCCGCTCCAGGAAAGAGACTCGTGCTCCGTGGATACCAGGACAGGGGCTGCAGCCTCCGTCAAGGTCCTGCCCCCTCACTGCTCCAGTGGCAGGGTCAAGGGCCTGGCCAGAGGCTGGCTGGCAGGGCCCCTTGGGCACAGGGGCAGGGAGGTGGGCTATTCCCCCCTCCCTCCAGCGGCTGGTGGGGGCGGCTTTTCCTGCCACTTGCCCCACGTACAGAGCAAGTGGAGGCGGGGTGGTCATGGCAGGCAGACCTAGCTGCAGTCTCCTGGGGGCAGTGGGAGCTGAGGGGGGAATAACCCCCTCCCTGTCCCCTCTGCCTCAGGGTCTATGCTGGCTGGTGTTTCAGTGTGCCTCTGGTCCTGCTGCTGCAGCAGTGAGCAATGAGCTCAACGTGGACCCTGGCCTGGGTCCGTGCTGGTGGGACAGGGAGGGGGGAATTCAACCCCCTCCCTGGCCAGTTCAGTTCAAGCTACTGCTGGGGCTGGCCACACCCCCAACACTGGAGCAGCCAACAGAGACATGCAGGTCTGCGCTGGTGGGACAGGAGAGGGAAACGGGGTGGGCAAGGCGGAGAATAAACCTCTTCCTTGCCCCCTTCCTGGGGCCAGTGTCTGGGCAGGCCCCCACCCCTGTCTCCCTTTTCCAGCTAGGGATCAGAGGGACGGGGCCAGTGCTGCTCTGCTGGAGCAGAGAGCTCAGCCCAGAGAGTATACTGGGATGCTGGGGGACTCCCATTTAACTTAAACCAGGAATGGGCCTGGGACAGACATTGCATAAACCAGTTTGAGCTCAATCAGGTAAGCCTGATACTACATTTAACCAGGTTTATCTCAAACTGGTTTCGGCCATTTTGAAACTGGCTTATGTGCACTGAACTTATGTTTTGTTATAGGTTGAAACCAGTTTCTGATCACTTAAACTGGTTTATGTGTAATGTCTGTCCCTAGCCCAGGTCATGGAAGATTGTACTGCTGCTGTAAGTGCTCTAACTGCTGTTTAGCTAAAATATTAGAGGCTTCATCATTCCTGAAGAAATTTCACTGATTTAAAAAACATACGGTTAGCTTCCTCTATATAGTACTCCGCTATTTTAACACAATGTCTTGTAATTGTTACTTTATAGGCAAATAATAAACTGAAGGGTATGTTTATGGAGGATAAAAGGAAGGACAAAAGACAATTGCAAAACAAAATGCTGAAGGGCAAGAAGGAAAAACATTAAAATAAGTGTATTCAAAAACTAAAACTTTAGTCAGCCATTTGTCCTGCACATGTTTAGGTTAAGATGCAAGTTTATTTCCTTCATCTTGACAGGCGGCAGAAGAGCAAGAAAAAGAGAAGGAAAAGGATAAAGGGAAAGTTAAACCTCCAGGCAAGAAGGACAAGTCTCCCAGTGCCAAGTCTGCTGGAAAAGGAGGAAAGGGAAAAAAACTTGAAACAGCACCAGCATCAACAAGCATTATTAAAAAGGACACAAAGTTAAGACAGCGGGGAGAAGATGAGGAGGATGAAAAATACATTGGTATGTAAGAAATGCAGGTATATTGCTGAACAAGTCACGCACAAAACACGTATGCATTAGGAAATGTCATTGTTAATTCAGGGCTTCAATTTGTAAAGACTGTTAGTCAAGACAGAAGATGCATTAGGATTACTATACTGGACATGAAAAGGGCTTTATACTTCAGACTTGAAATTACATAAATAGGATACATTTTAGAGTCCAAAAAACAGAATCCTAAAGATTCATATAAAGTATGACCAAATTAAAATATAGTACAGATAAAACCAATATAAAGCTACAAAATAAATCCTTTTCACCCTTTCATGTAGATTTCAAAGGAGCTAGTTACATTTATCACTATATCCAAGGGGGCAACTTCTCTTTGTGTTATTAAACATCACAAACCTCTGCATCATTACTTGGGAATGAAGCCAGATTCTGCACAAAGAGCCATATGTTTTCATTTGTTGTAAAAAATGTGTGGAAAGCACTAAGTTCTGAAGAAATCTATTTAAAAAATGAGCTGCACAAGTTAATGAATAATGTACTAGCTAGTTCTGAGAAAAATCTTATTTCTAATACATAGTGGACATGACTATAAACCTCCACTGAAGCCAAAAATATTGGGGAAGATGAATAGCTCTTTATCACTGACTGGTAGTGTACTTAGCATGGGAATATGGCATGAAAATTTAAGCCCTCTCCTCTTTGCTGTAGAGGAGAAGCTGTTAAATGCCTCACGCTCTTGTAGTCATTCAATGAATTTTAGTTAAAGCACCCCTGCAGCCATTTTGAAATGCAGGGGTGCTTAATACATGTGATGCTGTAGCAGTGCTAGAGTGTTCTAACTAGAACACATCAGACTCATGTATAGACTGCCCAAGTTGCCAAATCCTGGAGAAAAACAAGAAGCAGAGTCCAAGTCAGGGTTTTGGAGTATGCTGGCCAGAGTATGCTGGGTTTTGGAGTCAGGTACCAAGTTACCCAAGCTGAGCAAAGTTCCCAAAAAGCCAGAGTCCAGAAGCAGAGCCAAGCATGGTCAGAAACCAGAAAACCTAAAGCGCAAGCTACAGAGAGGTTTACCACAGCAGACCTTCAGGGAGAACTGTAGGCTGGTCTGTGGTTGGCTGCCACAAGTGGACTTGAATGGGGAGGCTGCTCTCAGCAGCCAATCAGGAGACCTTTTTAAGAGTGGCCAGCTGGTGCATCAGCCAGGGTGGAGCTGCTGGATAGAACCTCTGGCAGGTTTGGCCAGCTGACTAATTCATCTGTGCTGGGCTGCCAGTTAGGGTCCCTGAGAGATGCAACCCTCTCTACAGGTATCATCTAGAAGTAATGGCATGTGTTGATATACATAAAGAAAGTATCAAATGAATGTCCTTGAGGAACCAGAGTTAAGGTTGTGGATAAAAGCCACACCAGGGTGTGTTACAGCTGCCCTCACGGCATGGTCCTGCTACCTTACTCTGTCAAAGGAGGAAATCAGGTTTATTTGGTATGACTTGTTCTTAGTAAATACATGCTTGGTGCTTGTGAGAAGCTGTTCCTCTTCCAGATGCTTGCAAATGGACTTCCTTAGGATATGTTCCAGTAACTTCCCGGGTATTGAGGTGAGGCTAACTGGTCTGTAATTACCTGGGTCTTCCTTTTTGTTTGTTTTTTTTAAAGAGGGGCATGACACTGGCCCTTTTCCAGATGTCTGGTATCTCGCCCATTTCCCACAACTTCATAAATATCGTTGCCAAGGGCTCCAAGATACCCTCTACCTGTTCATTCAGTACCCTGGGGTGAAGTTCCTCAGGTCCTACCAATTTAAATTCATTCAGATCCATCAGAAGCTCTCTGAGGGCATGTCCAGATGTGCGTGGATGTTTGGTTCCCTAGGGACAAGTAGCAGCAGTGCACCTTGTGCTACCACTACTAGTCCCAGGGAATGCCTGCACCATGCGTGCTTTGGTATATAGCAAGTTGCCCTGGGTAGGGTAGGGAAGGCTGGGGCCAGCACTGGGCTGGCCCCGGCAGCCTTAACCTGGGATCCTGGGGACCTCTCAGGACTGCAACCACGGTGATTCTGCCACACAGAGCCTGGCCAGCACTGGAGCACGGCTTCAGGCAGCCCAGCTCCGTTTTTCAGCAGCGCACATTGCCTGACCGTGTGTTGCACTGTGGGGGTGGGTTCAATGGGGTTATTTTTTGTTTGTTTGGTTTTTTTTTACCCCTGGACGTCCAGGGGTCAAAAAAAAACCCAGCACAGCGCATGCTCAGGCAGTGCAGAAAACACGGTTGTGTGGTATGTGGTGCTGCAGACGTGTTTGTGGTATCACATACCACATTACAGCACTTGCCTGGACATGCCCTGACTGTCTTTTGTTATGTCATCCCTTACTTTATCTGTTTCCTTATCCAAACAATCCTGTTAGCTGTTTAGTTACAGCCTAATTTTTTTGTGAAGACAAAGTAGCTGTTGAGTAGTTCTGCCTTCTTTGCATCTTCTGATACAAGTTCACCCTGGCTATTTAACAGTGGACCCACATTTTCCTTAGTCTTTCTTTTCTGGCCAGCATACTCATAGAATCTCTTCTTGTTGTCTTTAACCTCCCTCACCAGGTACAACTCATTCTTTACTTTTGCCTTCCTGATTTTGTCCTTTCAGTTTCTTGCTATTTTCTGTTATGCTTCCTTAGTGACCTGCCCATTTTTCCATTGCTTTTATTATGCTTTCCTTTTGCATTTGAGGCATCCTAGAAGCTCCTTGTGCAACCACGTTGGTCTCTTGCTATTCTTGTGCTTCCATTGTGTGAGAACAGTATTTAGTTGGGCCTCCAATACTGTGCCCTTTAGTAGCTTCCAGACATCCTGGGTACATTTATCCTTCAGTCTGTCTTCCCATGGCACCATGCCTATTAACTCCTTGAATCTCCTAGCATTTGCTCAGATTTGTCGAGTTTAATATATCTGCTTTTCAGTATTCCTAGCATAACATTGCAGCTAGCTCTGCAATCTGTGTTAAATCAGATTTGTCACTGATATAATAACATTCTTACAAATATGGCAGTTGAACAAATATGGCAGTCTTCTTCTGCAGTGCACATACAATGAGGGTTCATGGATCTTCTAAAATCACACTGCAGACATCTTTCACTTCACTGGAATTCATGTATAATCACTGCATGTATCTTTGTTTTTTCTTCATGTACCAATGCCTGAGCTATCACAAGAAGTAGTTATGTTTTCCATATCCCTTAAAACTATTATACATAGACTGTTCAGTTTTCCATCTGCCTTTCCTGTTACTTTTTATTGTCTATATACTGGATCATGATGTTTCCATTCCTAGTCAATCTGTCTCCAGACTCCTGAGCTCTTTTAGGTTGTATACTTATTTTGTACTAGTAGTTGTCATTTTGATCCTTTACCTACAGAGTTCAGGTTACCTTGCTATTTGGAAGCATTTCATAGAACCATAGAAAATTAGGGTTGGAAGGGACTTCAGGATATCATCTAGAAACCCCCCTGATCAAAGCAGGACCAACTCCAACTATATCATTCCAGCCAAACTATATCATCTCAGCCAATCCATTCTTTATAGTTAATGCTGTTCCTCTCAACAGTGTGTTCTGTAATTTGGAATCATGGGGCGCTTGTACACATAACAAAATTTGCCCTTTCTACGTTCCAGCATCATTACAGTTTGCATGTGCGGGTTTTCCTGATGTTTTAACAGTCTTCCTGGTGCATTAAAATAAAAGTCATCCAGACAGTTTAGTTTGGATCACCACAAATTAAAACATTGTATCCATGGGTTTATCAGTGCAAACAAAAATGCAGTCAAAGACATGTAATGAACCCCTTTGTCCACCAGATGTTTTGAATTGCAGATGCGGGGGAAGAGGTTGGCTACCCTGTTTCGATAACTGGTTGTAGTGTGTTTCTTCAGATGCCAGGTGCTACACACTGTGGCAGAGCACTTTGAGGGGCCCTTTGGGTCCCTGCCACTTTAAGGGCTTGAGCAGGCAGCAGAGCAGCCTATGGGTAACTGCAGTGACCTTTTGGGGGGGGTCACATGGCCATCAGGAGGCTGCCTGATTGGAGAAGGGTCTGGCTGCTAGAGAATAAGAGCAGATCCTAAGCAGTAGAGTAGGCAGTTGCTGCAGGGAGCCGAAGGAACAACAATTCCCAGCCAGAGTACTGCTGCTCCCAGAACACCTGGAGGTCAAGGGTAGGAACTATGTGGATGGAGGAGGTTCCTGGTCCTAGGGCATGACCTGAAACTGCACCTTGCTGGGGAGGATGGTGTGGTGAGACAGCTTGTGGCAGGGAAGTCCTTAGGAAATGCCACACCTGTGCCTCCCCAGTGAAAGGTGAGGATGGGGTGCCAGAAAGCCGCAGCCCCCACTGCCTTGTGGGTACCCCATGGAGGGGAAAGGCTAGGGGAATCCACCCCAACAGGAAACCACAGGGTCTTAGTCTAATGACTGGGGCCTGAGGCAGGGACCAGGGACATTGAGTGGGGCCTGAGGCAGGGTCTAGGCATGTTGACAGACACCTGAGTTCTGAGTGGACCCTAGGCTGAGTTAGGGGCCCAGGTACATCAATAGACACCTGAGGCCCAAGGGACATAAGGCCCAGAAACCCCAGTGAGGGGGCGGGGTAGTGGCCCCAGTGAGGGGGTGGAGTGGAGTAGGAACTGGTGGCTGTGTACAGTAGGGCCTAAGGGGGCCTAAAGGACTGCACATGGGCTGACTGGAGAAGCTGGAGTTGAGGCCCCGGTGAGGGGGGGTGAAGCCCTGTCACGTCTAAGGACACATGAGGCCAAGGTAGGCCAAAGGCTGAGTGCAGCCCAATTTAGGGGGCAGGGGAGTGATAGGTAGTGATTCAGATGCCATCTGCGAGGCATGGGACAGTAAAGGGAAGGTCAGAGCCATGTATTATGCCCTTGGCATCAAGGAGTTAAATGGGCAGCCTCCCACATTTCTCCATCAGTTTATCTAAATACATCAAAGTGTGGTGGGTGAATCAGGTCCTGCTTCCCCCACCATGCCTGCGTCCCTTAAGAGCACCCATCCTAATACCCACCTGTGCATCAGGAGGTGCAGCAGGTGCCACAGGTGGTAAGATTGCCATTGAGGGAGTGTGACTTGGCACATGTTACCATGTTAGTGGTAACTTGTGATGCTCCTATAATTATAATTGCCTTCCGGAAAATCCATGCATGGTGGACACATGGTCCTAGATCTCTCCCCCAGGATATGCTGCTGCCAGGCTGATAAATAGGTATTGAAATCTCCCACAGCGGATTTTGTAGCATATAGAGGGGAGGCCAAGAAGGTGGTTTTGGGAGCATGGGGCCAAACCAGTCTTCTTTCTTCCCCTGTGGAACAATAAGACATCAAAGATGATGTGATGCTGCCTTTGTGCACTGGAATTTTTTTTTTATGCAGTTAATTTATATTTCTTGTTTTTTATTAGTTGTCTGTTTTTCTTGGGGGAAAAAGTTTTATTCTGTTTTGCTTTTGTAAATAAAAGGTATTATAATTTATACAGTTCCTTCTGGATGTGGTGTAGATTTTTCATAACCGGTGACTATGGGTACTTGGTTGGGCTTCCCATGGCTACCTGAAGGATGAGTACATGGCTGCCACTGGTGACTACAGCAGGGCATGGGGGGAAGGGAGGGAGTAGCTGCCTGGGCAGGGGAGGAGGGCTGCCAGCTATGGCCCCGGACCCAAAGCCCTGTGTGTGGGGGGAGGCAGAGTACCCACACATGACTCATAGCCCAACACCTGGCACAGATTCACAACCCTAACTAGCCTAGCTTCCCTGGATGGACCATGTCTTCTGAAGTGTTGATAAAACTGCTCCTTGGCACAGGTTGGGCGGAGGCGGGGTGGGGGGGTTGGTATGAAGCTGCAGGGGTCTGCAGCTTTCTGGCGTGGGGGTCAGATGAGGACAGTTATCAAGACTGGAATACAGACAGTTCAAAAGTAAAGTGGTAAGTAATAACTGAATAGACACCGAAATACAAATAGAAATACATTCACAGAAATAGAATAGACATACAACAGAAAAAAATTGATCAATAGAATATAGAATAGAAAGTACTTATAGAATAGATAATATTGAATATAGAATATATTAGAATATGGAATAGGAATAGGGTAGAATATAGAATAAATTAATGAAAGCATGTTTATATTGCTTCTGCAGGTTGTCTACCTTATATTTATTTATCCATACATGTCTACAAGTACTTGTAGTTACCTAGTTTACCTATTTATTCATTTTGTAAGCAAGTTATAAAAGCCAGATGAGGCAAATTTATATTTTTACAACTTTGTTTTTGCAACAATATTATTATTTGATTATACTTTTAATGCTATACCCAAGTAAAGTGTGAAGAATATTTTCAGGAAGAAAATAAAGCTGTCAGTTGTATACAGTTATTTCTGGATGTGCTGTGATGCAACTACGTGCCATGCCGCTCCTGGTGATACAGCTCCATGACATGCCGTGCGCCTTGCCAGCAGGTCTGACAGCAAGCTGGGTGGGGAGTGGGGACTATAGCCAGCTATATCTGTCCCAAAGTTGCACAGAGCCACGCTTACAGCCACGCACATCTGGGCAGGTATTCACGGCATCACAGTGCAGCTGCTGCAGGGGTCTCTGTGGAAACCAACCCAAGACATGACTGCGGGGGATGCTAGGAAATGTAGTCCTTAAACAGAAAAAAGAAAATGGATGAACAAGGCTCTTACTCCCCACCCTAATGCCTATCATACTGTGGTACCCCGTGGTGTTGGTGGTGCACACACCACCACCAATATTCTACATCCTTCCCCCATGCCACGTACACCCACCAGTACCACGGAGGAGAATGAGGAGCAGCAGCAGCAAATGGTAAGTTCGCAGGTGACTGGGTGTGGCACCTCTTGTTAGTACTTCAAGGTAACTTTCACATGTCTTATAATTGTATTTCAGATATGCAAGGAACAGCAAGGGAAGGCACTGCATAACACGCTGCATCCCGAGTAATATATAGGTAATGTCAGAAATATCCTACCAACTTTGTATCCCATAGGAGGGAGGTGAAGAAGGTGGTTTTGGGACTAGGGGTCAAAACCAAAATTCTTCTTTCTTCTGCTGCAGAAGACTGAGAAGATCAAAAATAGAAGAAGCGAAAAATAATGAATGAAAAGCAGAAGACATAGAATAAGAGAAGAATGAAGGAATAATAACAGACAAGATTAGAAATGGATGGATGGATGTAGATATGTAAAAAGAATAAAAAGAAATAAAATTTAAGTAAATAGAATATAGAGTAGAAATAGAAGTGTATAGATGATATCAATATTTATGCTTTATATTTTGTTTTTCGTATCATTTTTATAATATAATGATTTTACCATGTTTTTATAATGTTTTTATGTTTTCATAGTGTCCTTCTAATGTGTTTCATACTCTTCTATAATGTTTTAGAATGTTTGTTTTTATTTTTACTTATTTCTTATTTATATTTTATTTATTTTTATATTTATTAATTTTTTTCATTTCTTTCTTTCTTTCAAGATGGCTGCCGACAGGTGAAGCCCTTCTGAGCTCCTGCAGCTCAGGTGCCTTCTGCATGTTCCCCCGCACCCCCTGCCTCCCTGTTCCTCTCCCCACCCCACCAAACCTTGCCTCTCCCCAGCCTGTGCTTGGGGACCCCCTCCCTGCCCCTTTCCCCAGCTTTCTGAGCGTTTTTCCCCTGGGCTCTGGCAGCCTCATTTGCCTCTGCCCCTCCCCCACCCCCGCCTGAGTTCTCCCTTTGATTCATGCTGCCTCCCTCCCCCAGGGCCCCTTACCTTGGTCTTCTCAACCCGAGGCTTTTTTTTTTTTCCTTCCCTCTCCCTCCTGTGGGAGAGTTAACCCTTTCCTGCCCAGGATGGCTGCCAGCAGCCAAGGCACTTGGCATGGGGATGTCTCTGCGGACCTTCCCCTCAGCCATGGCCTGCGGGTGCACGCCCTTCTCTACGTCAGGGTGGAGGACTGCGCCAGACCTCTGGCAGACCTGCTGGGACGCTGGAGCGTCCGGTACACCTCCTGGGTCAATTCAGTGCCCATTGTATATTTGAGTTCTCCCAGCCTGGTGAGGGAGGTGTGTGCGGCGGGGCTGGAAGTCCTGGGGGTCCACCACTTGGTTACGCCCCTGGACCCCCTGGCAGTGCGGGTGGTGGCCTCCAACGTCCCCCCGCACCTGCCAGACTGGGACCTCACCAACGTGCTCAAGCGCTATGGTGTCCTCACCAGCCCCTGGTGCAGGCTGACCATGGGGAGTAGGGACCCCAAGCTGAGACACATCCTGTCCTTTCGGAGGCAGGCATTCATGCTCCTCACGGGTGACACCCGGAAACTGCCTCCATCCTTGACTTTTGTGTTGGATGGGAGGTCCTACGTGGTGTATTTCTCCCAGGGCGGGAATTCATGCCGCCGCTGCGACGGCAGCTCCCATCTAGCTGCCCAGTGCCCATTAGGGCAGCCAGCCGGGGCACCGGCTGCTGTACCCACCCAGGAGGATGGTGCATCCACCTCTAGTGTGGGACCCTCATCAAAGGGTGGGGTTGGGGGATCTGCCAAGCCCCCCTCCACCCCTGCTCCATCCGAGGGGCTCGACCCCTCTGGCATTGGCATGCAGCCCAGGAGGGGGCCTACGACATCCTCCCAGGGTTCTCCCGCCCCTGTAGTGGCTGATGCCCCACCCGGTGGAGGGGCTGGGGAGTCCTCCCAGTCCCTTCCTGTCCCAGTTCCACCTGGGGTGGCTGGCGTCTCAGGCACTGGGGCCCCATCAGGTGGAGCACCCGAGACCTCCCCTGCACCTCCCTCCACCCCTGCCTCTGCCGAGGTGGTGGACCCGGAGGTGGCGAACCCCAAGCAACCTGGCCCGCCCCCTACAGGGGACGTGCCAACTGCTCCCAAAAAGGTCAAGAGCAAGAGGCAAAAAGGAGTGTCTAAAGGAGCTCCAGCCCCTTTGGGGCCTGCCTCGGACAGCATCGAGGAAAAGGTAGCCAGGGAACCTGAGCCCACCCTGCCTGCCCCCCCCAGAAGCCCTGCCACCTCAGGCCACGACTGAGGGTGCCCCAGAGATGTCTGGCAACCCTTCGTCCCCATCCCAGCTAGTGGGGCTTGTGAGCGACAAGGCAGGGGGAGAGTGCCTGCCTCCTGAGCAGCAGCAAGCACAGGAGACAGCAGAGGGTCCTGCCACCCCACCGCCCGCTCCCCTGCCCACTGAGGCCGATGAGGGGGAGATGGAGTGCCTGCCCTCCAAGCGCCGCAAGCGGCCCTGGGAGTGGGATGACATCTGCCCTCCAAAGCGGATGGGGATCGATCTCCCGGAGACGGTCCTCGACCCAGATACAGAGGGGGGCCTGCTAGGGAGCCTGGCCTTTGAGGGCACTTTCACCGGTCTCACCGGGAAGTCCCCTCCCAGAGTACAGCCCCGCCGGTTCTCGGTTGGCAATATCCAGCTCCTTCTGGAGAAACCCCCCTGGGTGGCCCCCAGCTATGGAGGCCTCC
The DNA here is from genome assembly GCF_000455745.1 of Alligator sinensis. NCBI lineage: Eukaryota > Metazoa > Chordata > Crocodylia > Alligatoridae > Alligator > Alligator sinensis. The sequence continues at coordinate 243,753 of NW_005843030.1, forward strand.
TCAACCTCTTGGACCAGACCAAGGGCCAGAAGAATGTGGCCGAAAGTATCCAGCAATGGTGTCCAGACCCCACGCAGTTTGTCCGTGCCGCTAGTGACGCGGCGAGGCTCATGCACTGGGACCCAGGCATGCGTCAACATGCCTTCCGGCTCGAGAAGCTGGTGACCCGGGTGAGGGAGGTGTGGGGCGACGCTAGGCCTTCCCCTGTCTCTGCGGTTTTTGCCTGGATCTGTCCCTTTTTCTCCCGCCGGTACCCTGCCTACCCTTCCTCTCTCTTCTCCTGCTCATGGCAGTTACCACAATTGCCTCACTAAACACCAACGGCTGCAGAGACCCGGTGAAGCGGACGGCCATCCTGGAGGGCTTACAGCAAAAGTGACTGGCGATCGCCTTCCTCCAGGAGACAATAAGACATCAATAAGAACGTTCACGTTCAAGCCGACTGGCACGCCACCTGGAGAGATCTCTTGTTCCTGAGCCATGGCACCAACCTCAGCGCAGGAGTGGCGACCCTCCTCTTGCCGCAGGTGCGGTACGACTTGGCGGTGGCACGATAGGTCGTCCCCGGCCAGCTGCTGACCGTCCATGTCACCCTGGCACACCAGAGCCTGCTCCTCGTCAACGTCTACGCACCCACTGACGGGAGAGAGAGGGTCGCCTTCCTAGAGACCCTGGGCGACCTCCTGCGTGATGCCAGTGAGAAGGACGACCTGCTCCTCGTGGGCGGGGACTTCAACTGTACTGTCGACGTGCTGCTAGACCGGACGGGGCCGGAACCGCACTTACCTTCGGCCTGCAAGCTGCGGACCGTGGTGGAGGCGGCGGATCTCGTCGACGCCTGGCGGGTCCTCCACGCTGACGCACGACAGTACACCTGGGCAAAGATGAGCGCCAGCGGGCTCGCCATGGCCCGCCCTGACCACCTCTATATTTGCC
>NW_005843030.1:245310-247016 GCF_000455745.1 Alligator sinensis
GAGCTCTGCCACTGCACCCAGGAGCTGGAGGAGGACGTGGCAGAGCTCGAGGCAGCCCTGCTCCGCACGGGCAACGACACAGCACTCCTCGAGAGCCTCCGCTCCCACAAGAAATGCCTGTGAGAGCTGGCGGAGGGCGTGGCCGGCGGTGCGTGGGTCCGTGCCCACTGCCAGGAGCTGGCAGAGGCCGATGCCCTGACCGGCTTCTTCGGCCTGGAGAGGCGGCAGGCCGCAGCAAAGACACTGGACCACCTCAAGACCCCGGAGGGACGGCTGCTCATGGACCCAGGCGAAGTGCGGGAGCATGCTGTCACCTTCTATCGGGACTTGTTTGCGGCTGAGCCCGTTTGTCCGCGGGCCGCCCAGCAGCTGCATCGGGACCTGCCACGCCTGGGCGCTTCGCAGGTCGAGGCCCTGGAGTGCGAACTCTCCTTGGCAGAGCTGGAGGCCGCAGTGTGGGGGCTTGCCTCGGGCAGGGCCCCAGGCCTTGACGGCCTGCCCTGGAATTTTACAGAGCCTTCTGGCCCCTCCTCGGGCCCAGCCTCCTCTGCGTCTTGCACGAGAGCCTCACCGACAGGACCCTGCCGACCAGCTGCCGCTGGGCAGTGCTCACCCTGCTGCCCAAGAAGGGGGACCTCGACTGCCTGAAGAACTGGCAGTCCGTCTCCCTCCTGCGCACCGACTACAAGATCCTGGCCAAGGCACTGGCGAACCGTCTCCGCACCGTCATGGCCTCCGTCATCGGGCCTGAGCAGAGCTACTGTGTGCCAGGCAGGACCATCCAGGACAACTTGTTTCTGCTGCGTGACCTGCTCACGGCCGCAGAGCTTTTTGGTCTGGACGTCGGCGTGGTTTCTCTGGACCAGGAGAAGGCCTTTGACCACGTCAACCACCGGTACCTGCTCGGCACCCTCAAGGCCTTTGGCTTCGGGCTGCTTTTCACCGCGGCGCTCTGGGTCCTGTAGCACGACACCTCCGGCCTGCTCAAGGTAAACGGTGCGCTGTGCTCCCCGTTCCCCGTGCATCGCAGCATATGCCAGGGCTGCCCCTTGTCAGGGATGCTGTACGCCCTGGCCGTCAAACCGCTGCTGCACGCTCTGCGACGTCACCTGACCGGCCTAGCCCTGCCACCAGCACCGGGCCCCACCACTGGCCCCCCGATCCAGCTGACAGCGTACACAGATGACGTGACCGTCTTCCTGGGCAGCCAGGAGGATGTGTGGGCCCTGGTGGATTGCCAACGTGCCTACGAGCTTGCCGCGTCGGCCCGCATCAACTGGGGCAAGAGCGACACCTTCCTGCTCGGGACGTGGGCCTCTGGACCTGCCGGGAGCCTCGCCTGGTGCCGGGAAGGCCTCAAAGCCCTGGGAGTGTTCCTGGGGCCGCCGGCCTTTGCGGCCCGCAACTGGGAGGACCTGGCGGAGGGAGTGGAGGCCCGCCTTCAGCGTTGGTGCTGACGCCTGCCCACCCTCTCTTACCGTGGCTGGGTCCTTGTCGCCAACAACCTGGTGACGGCGACCCTGTGGCACTGCTGCGCGGTGCTGGACCCTCCGCCGGAGCTCCTGGAGAGACTGCAGTGGCTCCTGGTGGACTTTCAGTGGGACGGACGCCACTGGCTCCCACGAGCTGCCCTCTACCTGCCCCCCGGTGAGGGGGGCCAAGGCCTGATCGACCTGGCCAGCAGGGTGGCCGCCTACTGGCTGCAG
>NW_005843030.1:247394-280869 GCF_000455745.1 Alligator sinensis
AAGGCGCCCCGCCCGCACCACAGGCCGGCTTCTGCGGGCCGTTAGGGCCGCCCTCCGGACAGAAGCAGCGACTGCCCTGGAAGTCCATCTCCAGACTTGCCGGACCCTCCCCGCCGCAGACACCACACAAGACGTCTTCCCACCACTACCCGTCACCCCAGCGGTACCCAGCAACCTGGCCGAGCGGCCCAACATGCTGCTCAGGCTCCCGGTGCCCCCCAGCAGCAATACGGGCTGCCCTTTTGGCACCCTGCCCCACAAGGGCCTCTATGTGTGGGTGGTGCGCACCTGGAACACCCAGGTGCTCTCTGGCCGCCCTGACACCGTGTGGCGGTGGCGCCTGGCGCGGCCCAGGACCCCAGCGTGGCGCACACTGTATAAGGCGCCCACCGCCAAGAAGACCGGTGACCTGCAGTGGCGACTTGTGCATGGCATCCTAGCCACCGGCACCTTTGTGTGTCACCTGGACTCAGCGGCCTCAGTGGCCTGCCCCTTCTGCCCGGGGGTGCTGGACGAGGACATTTTCCATGCTTTCCTCGACTGCCCCCAGCTGCAGCCTCTCTTTGCTGCCCTGGGCACACTGCTTCGGGCGCTGGGCCGGGACTTCTCAGAGGACGTCTACATCTACTCCTTCCCATACCGGGCGGCCGAGTGGGCCACGGTCAGCCTGGCCAACTTCCTGCTGGGCCAGGCCAAGATGGCCACCCTGAAGAGCCGGCGAAACTGGCTCACCGGCACTGGGATGGTCGATGCCCTTCAGCTCTTCCGCCTGCTGGTGCGGGCCCGCCTCTCGCTCGAGTTCGAGCACACTGTGCTCCGGTGGATGGTGCCCACCTTTGAGGAACGCTGGGCCCTTGAGGGGGCACTGTGCCGAGTCGAGGCAGGACGCCTGATCCTTGCACTGTGACGCCACCGGCTACTCAAGCTGCAGAGACGCGTCCAGCGGGCTGAGGCCTTGGACTTTGTTAATGCGGGTCGACCCCTGAGGCCTCCATGAGTGTCCCTGCTGGCAGAACTGTAAATATGTAAATAGTCCTAATGCTCGTTGTGGGGTTTTTTGTGTGTTGTTTTTTTTTAGTCTAGAGTGTACGGGCAGGCCTTGCAGGCCGTGAACCCAGGACCATGTCCGTGAGGCCCAGGTGTTCGGGCCAACCTGTACATACTCTCTACTGGCCCCGATTTGTCACCCTCCCTGGAATAAACGCCTCTTAAAAGTCAAAAGTCTTTCTTTCTTTCTTTCTTTCTTAACTGATTTAATTTGTTTACTATAATGTTTTTTGTAATGATATATAATCATGGCCTTTAAAAAAAATTAAAGAGTTGAAATAAAGATTTGGCATGTTTTCTTTTATAGGCGGAATAGCGTGGGAGTTCACATGGTTTGGGGGTGTGGGAGAGGATGCATGAAGTTTGCTGTGAAGATTCCTGCCTACCACAATGGAGTCCCCACAATGATGATAGCTGGGAGTGCTGGGTGGGGGCTGGGGGAATGCAAGGGGCAGAGTGCCTACTTGGGTGGGTGGGGGAAGCTGTGCAGCACTGGCATAGAGCGAGGAACGTGGCAGGACAGAGGGGGGCTGTGTGGTGTGGGAACGGGGGATGCATGGTCTGGGAGTGCAGTAGGGGTGTGTGGATAAATGGGTGGGGCTTGGGCAATGGCTGTAGGCATGCATGGGGGTAGAGCAGTGGTAGAGCATGCCTGGAGAGTCCCCTGCAGCAGTCCAGGGGTTACTGGTTTGGCGGCGCCCCCTGCAGTAATCAAGTAGCTAAGAAAGCAGTGGGGTGGATTGGTATGCGGCTCCCCCTGATGGAATTTAGTGAGAATTGCGCACCAGGCTTAATTGATTGTAAAGGCTATTACATGCAGACATTGATGCAATGTTTTAAAGTAAACAATTTTTAAATTTAATAAACCTATTTAATTTAATGAGGATTAAACCCCATTACATCTATAAATACCCATGTATCTCACAAACAAATATCTCTGTCACTGCGGAATCTCTTGTGTCTTGACACATGTAGGTGTCAGAATTTTGACCTCTGTAATATAAGTATCCATTTCTTCTTCTGCTTTGTAGGTTAAAAAATAGTATCTCTCTATAAGAATCCACATTCCTACTTGGTCACAATAACCAATCAGCTGTTCCTGTGTCACAGGCACCTCTCTTTCACAAGCATTTCATTCCTTGCACTTTTTCCCTCTGCAGTATACTAAGAAACCTGTGCCTTCATTTTTTTCACTTTGGTTCTATTGCTTTCATGCCTGTACAGAGCTTTTTGCCTGAAAACCCAGTATTCCTTATGGTTTGAGACCTTCAATATTGTGTTGTAAAGCTCTAGATGTTGCTTTATTTTCATGCTAATCATGTTATGTTCCTTGCTGTAGTTCTCACTAGACTGACTCCTTCCAAGGGAAGTGGTGCTGGCTCCTACTCTGGGGTTCTTTAAGAAGCGGCTCGATGCCTACATGGCTGGGGTCACTTGAGCCCAGTTTCTCTCCTGCCCAGGCAGGGGGTTGGACTTGAAGATCTACAAGGTCCCTTCCGACCCTACTTCTATGATTCTATGACTCCTGATTCTTGTACCACCTGCTGGGTAATATTATGAAACAAGTCCATGTTTCTGAAAGTAAAATTGCTCTTTTCAGAGCTGTATACAAAAATCGTGCAACTACAGCTAGTATCCTAGTTATACTTAAACAGACTTTCTAGGGCAGTCTCTAGTCCCTTCCTTCCTGCTACTTGCTCTTCTATCCAATTTCTATTAGGTTGCTACAGAAACCAAGCTTGAAGAAAAATTCATCATAATCAATGGAAGTTTCACAAATTTATGTGTAAATGAACAAATTAGATTACAATGGGAATACAACCATAACTGACATTGTTCCTATACAACTGAGTTGTAATTATGTAACAGTTGAATTTACCATCTAATTTGCTCTACTTTTGTAACATGCTTGCTGATTTCTTTGCTTTGAACAGATGATGAACCAGATGATGGTGCCCAATTTTACTTCATAATTTTGGGTTTCTGCTATCCTCAGCTATTACCTGTGTTAACTGAGCTTGGGGTCAATATTTCAAGTGTAATTAAGATTTCTTCAGAGAATTATGGATCATTGCAAACATACTTGGAAGCAGCAACACTGCAAGAAGAACCATTACTTCCACCTGAAGGTAGGCTGCTAATAGGAAAAAATGTCATTATTAAATACAGTTTTAAAATTTAATTTGTTTTTTTCACGTTTCATGCAGCATCTGATAACGTATGTTCTCTTTTTTAAAAAGTTACAAATAGTTATGTCTACAGCAGAAGGTGACCTCAGTGTATATGTTACCCTTAGTCAAGCTATTTGTTCTTTGAATTTTGTAGCCGCAAGTGCTGATAGCTACTGTATTTACCTGAATCCAAGACTACTTCCAATGTTAAGGTCACTCCCTGTGACAGGGGGCCTCCTTGGGGCCGAACTCCGTGGCCCGCCCCCTGTCTTGTGGGCAACCGCCCGCCTATCTCGCCCGCCATGCCTTTGATGTTAATGTATTCAATCAAGATGTCAATTAAATGGGAGGCTGCCCATTTAGTGCCCCGATGCCAGGGGCGCTCTCTGCGGCTCCGTTCCTCCCCAATACCGCAGCCCAAGCCTCGCAGATGGCATCTTGGTGTTCACACTATCACCGGCCCCACACTGGGCCCCAGAATCATCCATATAGGACCCCTCTATGATCCTCTCCTACCAGGCGGCCTCTCCGCCTTCATCCAGGCTACCTAGCCCCCCCGAAGCTATGTTCCCCTCTCGGGTGTGGTCCCCCCAGGACCTTCGGCCACTTGCCCTGGCCCACCTCCAGGCCAGTCGGGACCCCAGGCCCCCGGCCCGCTGGCGCCTTTTGACTCTCATAGTCCTGGCCCCAGCTTGGGCCAGTTGAGGGTACTCTCCCCTTCGGGTTGGGTGTCTCTAGCCCCTCACTCTCTATCCTCGGGCCTCACCGTGCCACTACTCCCTTTCTCCTAGGGGCAACCGCAGCACCACGCCCTGTACTCAATCACACTCTCGGGGTCCGCCCTCTCTGGGCCCCTCACAACACTGGCCCTCTGGGCCCCCCAACAAACACAAGGGTAACCCACCCGGTGGTGGTGGGAGCTAGGGATTAAGGCGCCCTGACCCACCTTTCACCAGGGTGGTAACTGGCCTGGCATTTCCTGGGGGCTCCCGCGCCACTGAGAGCCCCACCAGGCCACCCACTCCCAGCAGGGTGCAGTTTCAGGTCATTCCCAGGACCAGGAGCCCCCTTACCTCCGGGTAGTTCTCAGCAGCCCTCTGGCCAGGCGATGTTGCTGCCTGCCTCCAGAAGCTAAACTGCACTGTTTATATAGGCAGCTCTTGCCTCTAAAGTGGCTGCCCTCGTCAGGCACCTGGTGGCTGCCAGCTCCAGGCCATTAAAGTGGCAGGCACACCCAGTGAACTGCCACACCCCCCAATACTTAGATTGTAAACATGGAAAATTTACATTATAACTGTGGCAGGGCACCGTTGGTGCCTGTCACTTTAAGGGCTGAGCCAATCAGCCAGCAGGTGCTTGATTGTGGTGGCCATTTTAGATCTCTGGCCACCTATATAAACAGAGCAGTTTGCTGCTGCCAGGCCAGGTAGTAACATCACCTGGCTGCAAGGCTGAATGCAACATCCTGGAGATAAGGGCAGGAGGTTAAGGGGATAGTTTGGAGGCTCCTGGGTACAACCTAAAATTACACCCTGCCGGGAGATGGGGCTCCCAGTGGCGTGGGAGCCTCCAGGAAATACCAGGTTAGTTACCACCCCAGTGAAAGGCAGGTCGGGGTGCCTTAATAACTCCAGCTTCCACAACCAGGTGGGTTACCTCATAGTAGGGCCAAGAAGGCAGACCCAGGGTAGAGAGTGGGCTAGAGGCTCAGAGGCCTGACTCAAAACACCCTTGACTGGTCAATGCTGGGGCCAGGACTGGAAAGATCAAAAGGGCCAGGGGCCCACCGCAAGAGACCCCCAGAGCTAAGGGTCTGGGGTTTCTGACTGGCCTTGGAGGTGAGGCCAGGGCTTGTGTGGCCGAAGGTCCCAGAGGGACCATGCCCGAGAAGGGGAAGAGTTCAGGGAGCTAGGCAGCCCAGAATGAGGGTGGAGTAGACAGCCTGATTGGAGGGATCTGGTTGTGGTCCGGATTGGAGGATTCTGGGGCCCAGTGTGGGGCCAGTGATGTTAAGAACTGTGAATGTCATCTGCGAGGCTTGGGCTGTGGTGTAGGGGAGGAACGGAGCCACAGATAGCACCCCCTGGCATCAGGGCAAGAATGGGCAGCCTTCCGCCTAATTAACAACATAAATATGCATCATCAAAGCATGGCAGGTGAGGAGGCAGGTGGTTGGCCCAGAAACAGGTGGGCAGGCCAATGACAGATTGGCCCTGAGAAAGCCCCCTCTTACAATAATTAAGTTATATAATTACGTTATTAAGTTAAATAAGTTATAATTTTCCATTTATAGAATTTAATATGATCCTCCAATAATTAAATTCCACCCCCTATCACTGTGGCAGGGGAAGCAGCAGCAATGGACAGTGGTAGGGGAGCAGATGGCAGGGGAGTCAAGTGACCTGAATGCTGCCCTCTTTCCCCGCCCCCCACCTGTTCTCCCCACCATTTGCACCCCTCTTCCCCCAACTTGTATGCCCTGGTGCCTATCCTCTCCCCCTCACCACAGTGCCTACACTCCACGGCATCTGCCCCCTCTCCACCAAGACTTGGTTCTCTTGCAGACTGCTCCCTCTGCTGTGCTTGTGCCTCCCTCCTGCCCACACACACACATGCACACACACCTTGCCCTCTGCCACTTGCTGGCTCCAGCCCCTGCCCAGACATGCAGCAGTGGTTGTGGCAGCAGCAGCTCCAGAGCTGGAGCTGCTGCCAGCACTGCTATGACATGACTCGAGCCCAAGTCAAAGCCAGAGTTGGAGCCACAGCCAGCTGCCTCCCCCCGCCCCCACTTGTATCTGAATCCAAGATCAAAGATGAGGAGCTTTTCCCCCCATATTGAATGGAGGGGGGAAACCTTGTCTTGGGTATGAATAAATATGATAATCTGTCTTCTAGTTCACATAAGTTAGTCTGTGAAATCATAACTAATACAGATGGGAGATTGACTATAATATTTGCTTGGCCAATATTTATAGAAAAGATTCAGCAACATTTACTTAATTTTATTCCTCGTTCTCTTATTTCCCCCATGAACTGATAGCACTTAGACTACGTGTCAGAATTACAGATGTAATACAGGGCTAGTGTAGTTCAAACCTCCAGTTCAGAATTTTTAGTGAAAGCAAAGCAAATCCTTCAGACATATCTATGGAACCTCTTAAAATATTTATCAATTATAGGAAGATACATCATGAGCTCTTTAATAGAGATAAAATACAAGTGTCATGACCAGCTTCATTAAAACAAAATTAGATTTTTATGTTGCATTGGAGTGATGTAGTTGTGATGGTTAAGGAAATATGCAAGAGGAAATTATTTTTGTGGGAGGTATTCTTTATTGGACCAACTGCACAGTTGGAAGAGAGTTAGAAAAGCTTTCAGATACAAGATAATGTTCCTTGGGTTATGATTTCTCATTTTTGTTTATGAAATTTTCCTTAATTTGAAGCAGAACTCATCACATAAAGTTCATAATCTGTTCATTTGGGGATGGAGCCACCTTATTGTAAGACAGAGGCAATAGCAACTATCAGTTTGCTGGAATACTTGATTTCAGTTGATTCATCTTCCAGAAGTACATTGAGTCTGTGCAAAACAGAGAACTGTAGCTCTCTCAGTATTCCAAATCAAGGGCTTATGGAGATATTCTAAAGCATCTATCCCCTGGTTGCTACCTAGTTTGACACTGAAATCCCAGTCCTAGGAAGTCCATAGTGTAACTTGAGGTTTTGTGACGCATTACAATGCTAGGTTAGGTCTTTTCTTCCAATTTTTTGTACGTGGGATTACATTTTTGGTAAAATCCCAGAAGTCTTTTTAGTCTTTGCAAGCACATTCCTATCAAATAAATAAAATACGTTAAAGGCCACACAATCCAGAAAAACATAATTTTCTACTTTGTTATTTATTTTTATTACTCTTATGTAGTAGGTAGGTATTAATGTAATGTCTTCCTTCATAATGAGGCAGAGAGAGAGACCAACTAAATAGCTGCAAATAATTTTTTTTGCAACTATTTAGTTGGTCCAATAAAAGATATCACCTCTACCATGAGTTCTGAAAAACTCTTTCACGCTTTCAAAATTGTATTACCTATAATTCTCTTTTACGTGAGTAGAAAGCCATCTGCAGAATAAATCAAGATGGATTATTTTAAAGTTGTACCCAAAAGACTCTTGGGGGAAAACCTGACAGTGGCAAGATTTCCATTAACATCAGGAAGGCCAGGATTTCAACCTCTGAGTTCAGTCGAGTCAGATAATTTCTATTACCTTGTCCAGAGAGATGCATCTAATAACTTTTTCCAGTTGTATGATGTGCCTCTAAGAATATTAACCTTCCACCTCTTCTAAAATTTCTGCAGCTGTCTAAGTCTCATACTGAGCTGTCTTCTGTCACAGTGAGTAATATAGTACAGGAAAGGACCCCTTCATAATTAATGTAAGAAAGTGATCAAGCTCCATCTTAAAAACGGTGTTTAGGTTTTTGCCTTCTCTTCTGTATTTGGGAGAGATGTGCTGGCTCTGTAGTTAAGCTAATTTAATATAGAAAAAGAGGTGAGATTTTGACCCTTGCTCCAGACTCATGCTGAAAATTGCCCCCGGGCAACCCAGCTGTAAATAACCATTTATTATTTGGATTAGGGAGTCAAATGTGGCCAAAGATAATGTTATCCACATTACTCCTCCATGTGCTATAGGCCACAGAAGCTGACATGGTTTTACTGTGCTATCCCGATGGGATATTCAAGCTTAAGTAGACCCTTGATTCTCTTTGAGTGCATCTACACCAGATGTTTTACTGCACAGTAGACTAATGTAGCACTCTTGTAGACTTTGATCCGGAGCAAATTTGCTCCTGGTTAGCCACACCAGCAGGAGGCCACAGGCAATGAGAGAGTTCTCTGTCCCTAGTCCTGGTACTGCTCAGCTCCCAGCTCCCCACAGGGATGGGGTTGCTCACTGCCACCACCATCCCAACACTGCACAGCTCCCAGCTCCCCACAGCAGCTAGGAGCCAAGAAGCCCTGGTAGGGGCTGCACCCACACACCCAGCCAGATTTTCCAGAGAATTCAGCTCACCTTTCAACATGCAGATGAAATGCACAGTGCCAACCTGCTCCCATATCAAACAGCAGCAGGTACTGGGAGCTGACCACTTTTGAAAATCTTGCCCTTGAACAGTGGATAATGGTGCCTTTCACAAGCCCAGGAAATGATCGTGATGTGAGAGAGTCACTGGACAGTTGTCCTTGTAGGTACATCTAAGATTGTTGCCTAACAAGGATTAAAGTCACATTCCTTATCTTATATATTGATCCATCAGTGTAGAGTTCTCTGTGCCTACAGGATACATTAATAGAGAAGGGTAGTTGAAATCCCTGGTTTTCTTATGCTTACGCCACTTGACCCTCTGTCTCCTTTACAGTAGAGGTGGCTTCCTCCTATATCCCATTTTCTCTTTTCTAAGACATCAGCAACCTCCAGCTGTGAATATTTATTTTGATTGCTGTTCCTTTGCCTCCAAGCATGTGCTCTGGTTGGATCCATTCGTGCTTTCCCAACCAGCTCGATGGGGTGGGAGGGTGTTTAGAGTTTGTGAAATTGTAGGCACCAAACTCAAATAATAGACACGTATTTTTCCTCCATCCTAAGAGACCTTCCCTTCTTCTCTGTCCCCTAAAACAGGCAGGTGCCCAGTCAGTGAATTAAGATAATGGTGCCAGTTCAGGTTCAGTTCAAGTCTCCTCCTTGTGGGCTGGATTTAGCAGTTTAAGTAGCCTGGCATCTACAGCTCCCAGCAACCTGTACTCTGTGTCTGCCTAAGAAGTCCACCTGCCTGACCCTGGCCTGGTGGGCCACTCTACTGTAACCAGCAGCTTTAAGAGGCCACATTGCTCATAGCCAGGAGACCAGCGCGGTGGCTGAACAACCTCTCCTGCATTTTATGTGGATTAGGAATGGATGCCCATGCTTTGCTCACATCTTCCATTGGGAGGAACGAGGATTGGCTGGTGGGGCTAAGTTCACTGGCAGTGGAGAGGAAAAGTCCCCTGAGGCATTCACTGTGTTGGTAGTGAGGAACACCAGACCCAAGCCTCTGGCTTGTTAAATTTGTAGGTTTAATGGATTACAGTTCTATCCCTAAGTGCCAGTCAGCCATGCTTTAGGCTCTTGCAAGTCCATGTTAGCCCTTGGGCTGTACTCAGCACCCGTGCTCTGGGCTTGCATGTCTTCTTGATAAAAAGGGGAGGTGGGGAGTGAGGATGACTGAGTTGAGGAGTTGCCTGTGCAGCCTTAAGTTGGCAGTCTGCCTCAGCACTGGTCTTCTGAGGTATGGGAGCTTGTCAGTCTGTGTGTGTATCCCATACCCACCAAGGCTGGGGAGACATGAAGGATGACTCTGATCCAGGCACCAGGAAGGTTGGCCAGTGCAGCTGTACTGTTCCAGCTAATCCCAGCAGATTTTCCTAAAGAAGATATAGCCTGCACTGTCAAGTGAGAGTGGTTTTGCTGGGATAGCTTAGGTAGGGTCCCTGGGCTAAGTAAGCTATAGAAGCAGAAAGAACCAGGTATTTGTTAGTGTACTGTGCCTGCACTGGGGCTTTATCAGAATACAAATGCAATGAAAATTATATCACCTAATTGGCATGGCTACAATGGCAACAGCTTTAAGCACACAGATCTTCCCTCAGGCATGGAGGAAAAGGAGCTTCTAGTACCCAGTTTTGGAGAAAGCAGAGAGCAATAGTGGGCTGTTGATGCCTTAGTATAAAAAAAAAGAGCACTCAGACTTTCCTATGCACAGAGGAACATGCTGGCACTGTGGGAGGGTTCCCATATCTAGATATATTGATGTGCTATTTCTCCTCCCAAGCCCACACATCCCTCGTAATAGTTATGAGTAGTAATCACTTGCATGAGTTCACAGGCAATACACCTGACAGCTCATCAACTTCGGCTGCAGTTAAATAAAGAGGGTGGGAGAGGGGTCCCTGTTTTGGGCTATCCCATGTGTGAGTGCTGTGGTGGGCATGAGGAGTCACCTGCGGCTTTTTCTGCACTGTGGTATGCTTGGTTGGAGCCTTTGCCCTGTTGTGCTATGCGGGTTGACCTGCCCACACCTCTTGCCTTGAAGAATGTTGTTTAGCAGCACTGTCTTGTGTAAACGGCATTGGAAAGGAAACAAGAAGGTGGAGGAAGAGGGAAGAACAACAGGGATGGCCAGTTCCATGTGGTCAAAAATCATGAATAGGGCTCTGAAAATCATGGGCGATCTTTTTAATCATAGGAAATAGGGCAACAGTAGGAAATAGTGGTTTCGTTTTCTTCCTTGTATGGTTTTTAAGGCTTCAGGTTGCATGTTTTCAAGCTTCTCTTTGCAAACACCAGGGCTGAAAATGATTTTATTTATGTGAGAGGTGTCATTCTCAGGTAATAACCTCACTCCTGGAGCAGAGTCTTTAAGGAAAATAAGCAGCTAATATCAATAAAATGGCAAGTGCTGGCAGCAGTGGGAGAGCTTAAAGTGAAGGAGGAGAGATCAGGAAGTAGGGACAGGTGTGAAGCCACGTGCAAGGCAGAACTTGGAAAGTCGGGGTCCTAATGCCTATAGAACAATGATGGGCATCAACTGGAGCTTGCAGACCTGTAACCGGACTTGTCCAACATTCCTCTTGTTTGCATCTGGATTTCTGGTGCAGCCTGCCACAGGCTGACCCCAGCTGTGGAATCATGATTCAGTTCCAGTCCAAGATTGACAGTTTAGGGGGACAGGGTCTTAGTTTTGGTTTGGACCACACCTGGCACAGAGCTAACCACATGGGAGGGAGGTGGTCATGGGAATCTCCCACTTGGGAAGCATCCCAGAGGTCATCTCCTGCCCTTCTTGCACCCCATGCATGGGGCCCTATTCCCTGTCGGAGCTTGGAGCATCCTGTTTGTATCCCCCAGACCTCATGGTCTCAGCCCAGGAGGACTTGCCAGGATTCCATTGGGGATGTTGAGTGGTGCCAGGATTCTACTTTTTGTCTCTGCTTGACTGTAAATCACTGCTGACCCACCTCTCCCTAAATAGGGTGCATGCCTTCAGGGCTGTTCGCTGCCTGGTGCCTGTCAGGCCTTCTCCAGCATTTCCAGCTGCTGCGTGTAGCAACTGCTACTTCTGTAAATGGCCTCCAATGTGTAGAGAAAGCGAGAGAGTGAAGGGCATGCAGCAGGGCTGAATAGTCCTCTCTGGATACCAGTAGGGAAAAAGACTGAGAGGAAGGTGATGTTCTGCAAGAAAGAGAGCAAACAGCACTGACTGGAGGGAAGTGTGAGACCCATGGGATCTGCAGGGCTACTCAGATCCCAAGGACAGCTCCCCCACACGCCTGTGTGCCCTCAGAGATTGTTCTGTGCATACCTGCTTTCCTTTCCCTCTCTCCCCCACTCTGTGTTTGGCTTTGTTCTTCCTTATTTCTCCAATATCTGCTTTCTCCTATCACTCACCCTTAACTGTACATACGGGCAGCAGAGAAATCCAAACAAGCTATAAAACCAATTTACAATGAAAAATCACCCACTACATCACTCAAATACCCATAGACACATTTCACTTCCCTGCGAGACTCCTGCTGCAGGATTTGGTGGCCGTACAACTCTGCCCATTTGTCTTTATAAAGGCAAAGTATGTGCCACAGACAGCAGTAGGGGACAAAACCCTAACAGAAGCACTGCATTTGCAGTTCTCCAAACAAATCCTGCACCCACACACAGAGGAATATTCTCAACAATGGCTCCAGAGTAAACCTCTGCTGACAACTGAACATGCAGCTTCTAGTACCGTCTCACACAGAGCCACGTGTGCCTCCCCTCAACACCATGCACTAGGAGACTAGAGACGGGAACATGATGAACACAACTCTCTCTCGGGTCTGGATAACTCCTCCATCCATGTCTCCTTGCAGCAGTATATGGGGATTATGAAGGCAGTGTGTTCTTCTCTGATTCAGCTAGAGCAGCAGAGTCCAGCCCAGGGAACAGACTATCTCCTGGGGGAGGAAGATAGGAGTAGAATACCTTGGGATGCTGGAGGACTGTGCTTCTCTCAGAAGAGAAAGTGTACAGACATTTTCTCTCCAAGGAGATATTTAACCCTGGTTGTTCCTGAGTTATTTTTCTTTCAGAGAGATCATTTTTGGTCTGTGAGAAAAATCCTGAACATCTGTTTACTCATCTGAACACTCATGGTTTCTGCTCAGAGAGCATCAGCTTTCCCAGTCAAAACTAAATATATGTACATGGCCCTTTGTTCTTTTATGCAAAATATGGTATGAAGTTGGGTATGCGTCTAAGTTAGACTAAAAAGCATTTTCTTGCTTATTTTCACCTTTTAATATAAATACTACATTTTCTATGTTTCACTCATGTGCTACCATAGAATCATAGAAACAGAAAAGTTCAGCTGGAAGGGACCTTGGGTAGTTATCTAGCCCCACCCCTTGCTCAAGGCAGGATCGTTCTTGTGCAAACAATCTTAGACAAGTGTTTGTCAAATGACTCTTAAAACTGCACAAACAGCTCTCTTGCATAACTATAAAGCACAACGCCCAGAGCATTGAAAAGCACCCTTACTTGCCACAAGTAAAGCAGAGGCACAAAGGCACCGGCAATGTCCTGTCATTTAAATAACAGGAAGTAGCTTGTGAAAATGTGTTTGATCCAGGGAAGAGGACCATACATGACTTGGTCATTTTTAAAAAAATCTTTGCTAGCACAAAGATTTTTGCTAGCACTGGCAGTTTCATGTGTCAGTTCCTATATTAATTTCAAATCTATTTTATTCTCATTTCATAAAAGCCCCACATCTTCCTGTTTCCATTTTCTTCCTTTTTCTCTTTTCATTCATATTGCTAAAGTACCTTTTCATTTTCAGTTTAAAAAGCCTTGTAAGTTCTAAATTAACTTGATATTTTGTAATTTTCATTTGTGATGAGCTAGCTGGCAGTGCCTTAGCCCAGGGGTTTTGAAAGGGCAAAAGATGATTGGAGGACTTGGGATTCCCTTTCCTCACCACCCTGGTAATGCTTTGGCCCAGGGGTTTTGAAGGGGTAAAAGATGATTGGAGGACTTGGGATTCCCTTTCCTCACAATCAGGCCCCAGAGACTCACCCTCTGTGTCCCCTGATTGGCCCCTTTGGGTCACCTGGAGGGGGATAAAAGGAGCAGTGCGGCTGACTCAGGGAAGACCAGGAGGGACCACAAGGAAGTAGATTCAAAGAGCTGGCAAGAGCTGAGCCAGTGGGGTGGGAACAGTTGCCCCAGAAGAGCCTCAAGGAGTGGGACCTGCAGGCAGCAGTTGGACCCTCAGCAGTGCAGTGTGCAGCCGGCAGGAGAGGCTCCCCACTGCCAGGGATTGCTTGCGAGAGGCTGCAGCCAGCAGGAGAGGCTCCCCAGATCCAGCAAGGATCTGGGCAGCAACCAGAGAGGTTCCCAGCTCTGCTTCCAGCTCCTCCAATCAGAGGCCAGGCAGCTCGATGTGAGGCAGGGGCTCCAGGAAGGTCAAGACCCCTAGCAGCTTGGAGTAGTACTAGCACTGGTAGCTGTGTGGCAGAGTTTCTGCCTACTGTATGAGAGATATGCGTTCAAGTCCCAGCTTTGGTGACTTGGGGCAAGTGACCCAACAGGGAGAAATTC
Organism: Alligator sinensis; assembly: GCF_000455745.1. Taxonomy (NCBI): domain Eukaryota; kingdom Metazoa; phylum Chordata; order Crocodylia; family Alligatoridae; genus Alligator; species Alligator sinensis. Next base: position 261,295 of record NW_005843030.1, read on the forward strand.
CTCTTGCAGTGGAAAGGGGCCATTGTGTTTTTCTCCCCCTCCAGGTACCTAGGCCCTATATTCCTTGTAACTTGACATTTTGTATTTTGTGCCTTTTATATTTCACCAACCAGTATTGTTTGTTCTGCTGTTTGTGTTTTACATTTTGGTTAACCCTGTCTTTTGTCACCTGGATTAATATGTCTATGATTGTAAATGTCTAACCTTTGTTGAATCCTGCCCCTTTGGGGCATTGTACCTATACCCCCTGGTTTATACTGGTTATGTTCCCAGTATTGTTCCCTCATTAAAAGGTATATGGTTAAGTCCCCATTGGTGGTCTGGCTCTGCTCTATAGGGGGAGGAGAGTCCCTACACCTCCCACAGCGCTAGTGCACCTGCTTTGATCCCTTGAGTTGGAGATGGGGTACCCCTTGGAGTACCACCTGGGTTACACATTTATCCCTACATTTTTTTTAATTTCCAAGACACAGCTTTTATAGAAGTTTTATAAAAGTTTACCATAGATTCCCAGTGAGATTACAGAGACGGTGTTTAGCAAAAAAAAAAAAAAAAAAGCTTTCCATCATGGACCCACTCAAGGATAATCTATATACTACAGCTTCTGCTTCCTGTTATCTCCACGGTCTGTACAATTCCTTGCGTTTTCATCATTACTGCCTCAGTCACAGTTATTTCTTCTTGACTTCATCACAAAAGAAGAAAGATGGTTTCTTTTTTACCAATGATAAGTAAAATCCCAGCTTCTCTGTCACTTGCTATTGGTTAGGTTCAGATAGCAAGGTATTCAATTATGTCTTGTGCTTGTTTTGTAGTATCTTGGAAAAGTATAAAATTCCTACAAATATTCTTATTTTCAATCAGACTTTATTTCTCCATCAAAGATAATAGAGGGCTGAGTTTTCTATTCAGGTCTGACCTTAATATTATTGTGGGATAATATAAGAGAACAAATGGTTTACATAAAATATGTTTTTACTTAGTGGACAGCATGTGTTGGAATTTTAAAGACAAGGAAGAATGGGTGCAAGCATAAAAATGAGCTTCTGATTTGAGAGACTGACCCCATGTCCTGAATATGGGTTCATCTGTTAAAGAGAAACCAGAGTAGTGAGAGAGATTCTTTTATTTCTTAAATGACAAAATGTTATGCCCATAATTTTATAAGCTTATATGACAAAAATTAGTGGAGAAGCCAAACTTCTAAGAGATTCATTTAGTGCTGAAGGAAATACAAAAAGAAGAATTAACAACTGGAAATCTTAGTATATGTGCAAATTATGATCTAATGGGACATACTGTTTTGGTGGGATAGATCACACAACTGAAATATTGTTGTGGATGGATGTAACTTTTTCAGGAAGGGCAGGCAGGGGAAAAAAGGAAGTGATGTTGCCTTATATATTAATGATGCGTATATTTGCTCTGAAGTACAGAAAGAAGTGGGAGGGAGACCTCTTGAAAGTATCAGGGTTAAGGTTAAAAAGGGGGGTGATGTCATGGTGGAGGTTTACTGCACTCCATCAAACTATGAGGAGGAAGTGGACAAGACTTTATTAACCTAACTGAAGTATCCAAATCGCAGGGCTTGATACTTGTGGGGGACTTCAGTTACTTGCAACACTTATTTGGAGGGTAACACAGTAGTGTGCAGATGGTCCATAAAGTTTTTTGGATTGTGTGTTGGTGACAGGATTTTGGTAGAAATGGTAAAGAAGCCAATGAAGGAGAAGCTGGTGCTTACTCATAAATCTGCTGCTTACTCATAGAGAGGATTTTTTTGAGACTCTGAAGGCAGAAGGCAAAACAAAAAGATAAACTTCTTGATACTAATGAAAGGGAGGAGACCAGCAGAATAAAATCATTAAATGTCAGAAAATCAGACTTTCATGAATTTACAGAATTCATAGGTACAATCCCATAGGAGGCAAACCTAATCTAAAAAAGAGTACAGGCAATGTTGTAGTTGCTCAAAAGGACAATATTAAGGACACAAGAGTGTGCCGTTCTGGTGCAAAGAAAGAATAGGAAATAGAGCATGAGACCAGCTTGACTAAACAGTGACCTTTTTAATGACTTGAAGCTTAAATAATTTGGATGCTTTCAAATAAGCAAGGCTGGATGAAATTACTCCTAGAGTATGCTGAGATGCTTGCAGATTCATTGACTCATCTTTGAGAACTCATCACAATCAGGTGAGGTTGCCAAACATTGGAAAAGGGCAAAATATAGTATGCATGTTTGAGAAAGAGAAGGAATAGCTTATAGGGAATTAGAAACCAGGCAATCTAACTTTGATAACTGAAAAGATACTAGACCATATCATCAAGGAATCCATTTCCAAGCCTGTAGCAAGGTGAGAAGGAATAGCCAGCATGAATTTTATCAAAAGCAAGTTGCATTTAACCAATCTGGTTTCCTCCTTTTACAAAGTGTCAGTCTTTGTAAATAGGAAGAGAGGAGTGCATGTGCTTATGAGAGAGAGGAATGGGAGCACTGTGTCCAGTTTTAGGCACCACATTTCAAGAAAGGGTGGACAAATTATAGAGTATCGAGAAGTGCAACAAAAATAATTAGATCTCTGGGAAGCATCAGGTTGGCTTTCAGGAGGAAGCATGAGGAAAGGTTGGAAGGGTGGGATTATTTAGTCTGGAGAAGAGAAGATTAAGGAATGATTTGACAACAGGCTTCAAATACTATTGCTATTAATAGGATGATAATCAACTGTCCTGTGTGCCCACAAGGGACACGTGGCTGTGATGGTATAAATCAGAGGTGTTCAACCTCCAACCCATGGGCAAAATGCGGCCTGTGGAGCTATCACATCTGGCCTGCAGGGCTCCCCAGGGTCCAGAAGTTTGACAGTGGGGAAAAGATAGTTGCTAATATGTCACTCTCCTTCCTGCCAAATTCCCAAACCCCAAGCCAAGCCATGCCCCTTATAGGGTTGCAGTTACAGGTTACCTTTAACCATTCTAAATCTGATCAGTCAGGTTAAAGTTTAATGCCTTCTCTGACCTGCAAAACTGTGGCTTGCCACCAAAAGGCCTGGCAAGCAGAGGCATGGCTAGAAGCCAGGACTCAATCCCTCCTCTGGAAGTAAAGCCCTGGGGTGTGCAACACATCAGGGTCCCAGAGGTGGCCATGACACCCCCGTGGTGGCTCCGTGACCATGCCCTACTCCACTGCTAGGGCACCAGCCTGTCTCTCCTGCTATGCCTCAAAGGTATTTATAATATATAGGGAGGCTGCCCACAGGCCTTTGCTGGGCCTTGGTCTCACTGGTCCCTCTCTGGTACCAGGCCCCTGTCCCCTGTATGCTTGAGTCTGCCCCCAGCAGGGCTCAAGGCAGTCAAGTGCCCCCAGGCACTAATGAGGCCTCTTTACCTTCCTTTCCAACCTCATCCCAAACCACCAATAGAAACAGCAACATAAATCGTAAGCCCCTGGGCTATAACATAAACAACGAAGTAGCAGCCCTCTGTCCCTTTATGAGGGCAAACTTTTACCCCTAATATAGCATGCCAGGATACCTTGCAAGCTCTCTGAGCTTCCCTGCTCCTGTAGGCAGCAAAATGGTCAGCCCAACATCCTTGGGTGGCTCCCATGGGCAGGAGCTCCTCCCCTGTGGCAGCCAGGGAGAACTCTCCTGCTAGCCCCAGTCTTGGGCTTATATCAGAGGTGGGCAAATATTTCATGAGGTGGGCTGCTTACCAAGTTTTGGCCAGCTATTGAGAGCTGCGCCCCTGGTTACCATCTTGTGACCGGAAGTCCCACCTCCCTAACCTCTGACTTTTACCACCAGAAGTCCCTCCCCTTGCCACTGGAAGAACTCCTTTCTGCAAGGGGTTTTGTTATCTCAGAACCCGAAAAATACCAAATGATATTCTAAAAAGCAAATATCTAAAAGATTCATTAATTTGATTTCAAAAATATTTTTGTCCTGATTTAGATGAGTTTGTGTGGTGTATATAGAGGTGATTGTACAATAACTTAAAATGAAGTCTTACGGTTGTATATTGTTGGGGGGTAGGGTATAGGTTTGTGGTGGGCTAGGGGTGTGTGGGTATGGGAGCATGTGGGTGTGTGTGTGTGGATACATGCGGTGTGGGTGGGCATGGGGTTTGTGGGGAAATTGTGTGTGGGGGAGGGTGGCTGGCATGTGGGTGTGGGGTTCTGCATGTATGGCAGTGTGAGGGAGGGTGTGGGTGCATGTGTATGGTGGGGTGTGCATGTGAGAGTCACCCTGTGAACACACACACTCTGCCCCTACCTGCTCACACACGCATGTGCACACACACACACACACACATGCACACTCTGCCCCTGCATACACACACACACACACCCCACCCATATGGATGCAGGCCCTGTACTCTCAGGTCTGGCGATGCAGCTGGGAGCCACATGTTGCTGGAGCAGTGCGGGTGAAGAAAGCAGGGAAATGTCTTGTGGGGGGTGGGGAGGGAATGAACTGGGCTCCTGTCTCCTGCTGCCAGCTCCCTCTGGGTCCTACTGCCCCTGGCTCCTGTTGTCTTTGACAGGTAGCCAGGAGCAGATAAATGTTTTCTAAACTTTTTAGGTGTCCCATGGGCTGGATAGAATGGCCTGGCAGGCTGGATAAAGTCCGTGGGCCCTATTTTTCCTGCCCTGGCTTATATGCTTCCAGGACCCTGCCTGTATCCAGTTTAGCTAACTGCTTGCAGGTGTCGGCTAACTGCCTCATTTTGCCCTGTTGCCCTGGTAACTGCCAGCTGCTCCATCCTACCTGCCCTGCAGTGCTCCCTGGTAAGATAAAGATGCCTTTATCTTAAAGTAACAGAGCGCCCACAGCTCTCTGTTACAGGGTTAAGCAGAGCAAGAGCATGGAACCCAGGGGAGCATGCCTCCCCAGAGAACCATGCTGTCAACACACTTGGCGCTAAGCAGTCCTTTTCTCCCTCCCTCCTCCCCTTCCAGGAATGTGGGAGGCTGGAGAGGGAAGTGACACTTCCCCCCCACCTCTCCCAAATTCTCTGGGCTAGGGGAGAGCCGCTTGGATGTAGGACAGAAATGTAGCCCTCTGAGGAGAAGGGCACATGCCTGATCTCCAGCCCAAGGGCCCAAATTGGGTCTCCTAGAGTCCTCAGAGTGGGCAGCATGCTGCCAGGTGCATTGGGTGAAGAGGGCTGAGATTCTCTTAATTTAATAAACCAATCTATAAGAATCCCAGCCAGAGAATGGTGGACTTTGGAGCTATAAAGCCTAGTATTAGTCTACAGCCTGACTTTGCTAAGCACTTGAAATTGTATACACACACACACACACACACACACACACACGAGACTTAAGTTAGATAACCAGAATATATTGTAATACAAATGGCAAAAATGAACACATGAATTTGACAGGTTAATGGGTTATTAACATATATCTATGGAGTCTATAGACACTACAATACAAGCAGTCTGACTAACCCAAACACATAGGGAGCAGAATGGCTGTGACCTGTGCTGCACCAGATGGCAGGCACTTGCTCACTAATCTCTGTCACAGTCTGTCAGTGAACTGAAGCTGCCTTTGCTTCCTCCTTCCCCCTTATGGAGTTTGCCTCAGCTTTAATCCCTTTAGGGAACTTGGCTCTCCACAACTGAGAGTAGGGTAATACTTTACCCTTCTTGTGATCCTGCAGGTTGGTCTTCTGGACTAAGATCCCAAAAGCTCCCTCCTCAGAGTCTTCATTGATCCAACAAACAACTAGGCAGACTCACACACCAACTTTCAATCACCTCATGCTAGCAGACGATCTCTCAGCATACCTCAGAAATGTGGACCTGCAGAAGCTCACCAAGTGAGCCCAACATGCACAAAAAACCCAGACCCACAGGTGCTCCTTCTTTCTCAGTGGTCCCACCATACCTGCCAATCACTCAAGTGTCCAATCAATTGGCCAGGAGCAGTGCCAATCATACATTGATCTTCCTTATACCCAATCAGTTATCAGATCACCTCAGAAGATGAGCAACTTACCATTGTTACCATTTGCGCCATTGCTTGAATCTTTTCTGAGCTTGCTTCACTCAGTGAAAGTAGGTCATGACATCACTGGAGTCAAGAGTTCACTGGGTCTAGAACTCTCCCTCCTGACTCCTAGTCAAAGGAAGCCTCAACCCTACACTCTCAAGCACAAATTTCAATGGAGAAGTCAAGGCCAGAAACTGGGCCAACATTGGGGTCATACCCATTGGTGGTGGGTGGGGGTGTTGACTTGGGGTCAGTACCATATCTTGGGCAGTGGAGCTTTGGAGAGTGGAAAGTTTGTCAGGAGTAGAGGGGCTAGGAACCATGAATCCTGGGATACTGGATGACTGCATATTAGTTGCTTTATCTCCATATTACAGACTAGCAATAACCTAGCTTGAGATATCACCGAGGTGTTCAACCTAACCCTCCTCTAAAATGGCATATTCTTTAGATGCTTAAATCGTACTTAGCACAGTTTAACCCTCTTTAATGCATGAACACTCCAGTTTTAAGTGTCTTGAGAACAGTTTAAAGGTAATGTGTAACACCACCCCTACAGATTCTGTGTGTGATCTTGGAAAAGATAATTAGGCTCAAATTTTCAAAACATTTCACAGACTAGCTTAGTTATCAAATTTAAGCACATGGGTCTCATTAGAATTATACCATGGATAAATCTGACTCCTGGATTCCGATTTTTAGAGGCATTGGGTGCCTTGAACACCAAATGTAGTGAAGTCCTATAGAACTGTAGTAGGGTTACCATATTTTCAGTTCCAAAAAAGAAGACACCTGTTACAGGGACACCTCACTCCCAACCCACATCCCCCTGGCCCTGCCAGTGCCCCTCACTCCCAACCTGCAGCCCTCCATCCCTGCTGCCGCCCCTCACTCCTGACCCACAGACCCCTGGCCCTGCTGGTGCACCTCACTCCCAACCTGCAGCTCTTTGGCACTGCCAGTGCCCCTCACTCCCAGCCCACAGCCCCCCACCTCCCCAGCGCCCCTTGCTTCCCCAGCCCTGCTGGAGGGGGCCTCCAGCTGGCCCTAATCTGACCAGGCTGGAGCACAGGGGCTGAGACCTTTAGCACCCCCCACCCCAGGCTGGGGCTTCTGCACTGTGCCAGGCAGCCTGGCTATGGCCCTCCCCCCTTTGCAGCATCTCCCAGATGCCCTGCCCCTGCGAGCATGGCCACTAACCCTTGGTACTGCCAGCCCAGCTGCACAGCTCCACACTGCTCCTGAAGGGCTCCTCCATCCCCTTTCCCCACTGGATGGACAGGCACCTCCCCCCTGCCCCTGTGCCCTGCCACAGCCCTCACGCCTAAACACATTGGCAGGCACCCACCCCGCTAGCCCAATGCTGGCAGGCACCTATCCACCACACACCCTGGCGTTCCACCCCCACTTCCCATAGACTTACCTGTACCCAGCTTCCAGGGCTGCTCCCACCACCCTGTGCGGCTTCATGCCGGCCACATATGTGTGCACATGTGTATATGCATGCAGACACATGTGATGCCTGTCTCTCCAGTTGCCCTTCCCCCGGCTCCCACCAGCGGAGTGGGCAAAATCCCAGACATTTCTTCAGATTAAAAAAAAAACCCGCCCAGATGGAAATCAGAGGATCCAAAAAGAGGATATGTCCAGGAAAACCCAGATGTATGGTAACCCTAACTGTAGATTGTCCACACCTCTGAAAATTAGGGTATTAAGCTGTGGCACACTTTTAGGCTGCTTGCAGATGTTAAAAAAAAAAAACCCAAACCCCCAAAAAGGTAGAAGTAGCAGTGAGTTACTTTGACCTGGCTCCATAAGCATCTATATAGCTTTTTGGCACCTTTATCTAATTGCTGATTCAATCAGCTATTAAATAAAAGTGCCAAAAAGCCCCACTAAAATGCCTGATCCATACTGATGTTGGGTGAGCCAGGTCTAACTAACCCACTGCCTCTTTTGGGCATGTGCTGGCTTCAGCACGGGAGCATGCCAAGTTTTAAAGTAAAGCACCACTTTTTTTGTCTGCAAACAACCATAGATTCCACAGTGATATTATAGAGCTGGCATTTAGAAGAACAAAATGTTTTTTGTACACTAAGCACATCTGATAATTGATCATTATAATGAAATAAATGGGGAACCTACTGATGCTTCTTATAGCTGAATTCTCCCTGACTTCTTTCTTTGCTTCTGTTTTACCATCTATAAAATGATGATAATAATACAGTAAAATCTCTGTTACATGAGTGGGGAAGGGAGGGTGCCAGTTATCCAAAAATTCCAGTTATCTGAGAGTTATACTCAAGGAAGATGGTCCCATACTTATAGTGCAAATTTTCAAAGAATGAGTGTACAATACATTACAGTATAACATACTGTGTAAAGAATAAAATAGCATACAGATAAAAATGCAATAAAAGTCAGTCACCCCAAACTCTAGGGCAGCCTGACCGCAGGCTGCTGCAACCGAGGGGAGGGGCACGCCCACACAGATACCCTGCATGGGTGCCATCAGAGTGGTGCAGCAGGCAGCAAAACAAGGCGGTGCCGTGTGCATCCCACCACTGAAATTCTGGCTAATTAAGTATTATGGTTAGTTAAATGCCAGATAACAGAGATTTTACTGTACTTAACTTACCCTTTTTGGCTCAGGTTCAATGCAAGGAACTCTTTAACCTTACACTTCATAATGGCTAGATTTCAGACATGCAGAGTGTTTCATTAAAAAAATTAAAATACTATGAAAGACTTCTCCCTCTGCATTTTTGTATGCATTTGACCTTTGACATTTTTGGTGAGAGATTTAAGATAATTTTATTAATACAGTAAACTCACAATTCAGGTTTCCCTCTAAATAGTCCATAAAAATGAATCATATTTTCCTGTAAAAGGAAGATACTGGGATACAATCATGGTACAACTTATCTAATTATAATGTATCTGTAGTTATAGAAGCTGAAAAAAAGAAGAAGGATAAAGCTACCAAGGATCTGGAAACATTCTGGAAATACTTGGAGCCAGTTCTTAACAGTGGGAAGAATGGATCAAATCTCTTCAACATTGCCAGACTTCATCACCTTGTTAAGGAAAACACCTATCCCCTAGTCTGGACAGACAGTGAGATGATGGTCAGTGGTCTCCTTTTTAATAGTGAACTGCATTTAGTACTAATTTGAGAATAATTGGAATTTGAGCTTAGTATGTCTGTAAAAATGAATGAGAATATTTGGCTTACAAAGCCAGAGCTGTCAAAGATATGCCCAATAGACTGGATCTGGCCCATGGAGCCCTATCATCAGGCTTATGGTGCTGCCTGCGGGTCTCAGACTGGACCTGCATGTGGTGGGCACGGCTGGATCTGCCAGGGTCAGGGCTACACGCTTCCTGCAGTGAGCAGGGCTGGTCCATGACACATGGTGAACTTGGCATGCATGGCATATCAGCCCCACATGAGTTGACTGGCTCCATGCCACTCATCCAGCCCATGGGGCCCAGTGGCTTTGACACCTTTGCTTTAAAGCAGTACATTTGACTTAGCATGGACAAACATACATTGGTAGCAGCTTCAAGCGGCAAGAGGGTGCTTCTTCTCTGGATGCCCAGCAGCTGTTATGCTGTAACTGTTGTATGCACCTGAACCTGTAGCCATACAAATGTAGGAAAACATCTCCAACTTTAACCTTGCTTCATTTATATCAAAATGGGGGTGATTTACCACATTTTCTTGAAACAACATGCACCTTTTCCCCAGAAAACAGCAGCTGGAAATTGGGTTGCACATTACAAGTGAGGTAACCGCAGTTCCTAACACTTAAGCTTCAACTGGGCAAAAGCAAAAGGAACTGCACATGATCCACAGGGAACAGAGCTAAGAGCAGACTCGGCTACACAATTGCTGCTACTCAGTTACTTACTACAAAGAAGTATTTTTTTTCTTGCATTCTGCCTTTCAAAAACAAGATTTGTCTTATTCTGGGTGTGTTGCATGTGAGAAAATAAGGTAGATCATTTGTATGTCTACATGCTCTTACAGATGTGACAGTTGCAATATAACTGCTTCATTAGCAAGAGCCCCCCCCCCTTCTTTTTTGAAGATGCTCCAACTAAATTTGTCCATCCTCTGTGAGTTTCTAAACTTCATTGGCCAGGGATGACCAGGATCCAGTTTGTGGGATGGATCTGACACATGAAGACATGCCATCCAGTCCATAGGGTTCCCCATGGGGCCAGAAATGTGGTTGGTGTCTCCCCCACCCCACAAAAAATAGGTCTGCTATCCCTGTAGAAACAGAATGCCTGTTGTTGCCAGCTGCCCTGAAATACCTCTTATCACCAGACAAACTTAAAAGTAAAAAGCCAAAAGCATTTTATTTTGTAAAGACAGGAAAACTCTTAGGTAACAGCATGTGAGTGATCTGATCTAATGGTTAGGCACATGAATAATGGGTGCATTCAAAGTTGGTTTCCCAGGAGCTGGGTGTACAAAGGGGTCTGATTGTAGAACTGGAACTGGGAGCCATAACCAAAGTCAAGATAGACCAGAGGTGAAAGCCAGAGCTGGAGACAAGGTAAGAAGGATCAAAAACCAGAAGTCAGAGCTGGATGTAGAACCAGAATTAAGAGCAGAAAACCAAGAGTTAGACCAGAACCAGAAGCCAGAGTCAGGAGTTAAAACCAGAGAACCAGCAAGAAAGCACACAGAGGGTCAGGAGCAAGAACTTTCATTTTTGCCCAAAAAAGGACACTACCAGCTGGGCCTGCCTTTTTAAGAGTTGGAGCAGGTGGAGTTTGTTGCCTGTTCAGGGGATTGGCTGCCCTGATTGCCACATTCAGCCTAGCTGGGACCAGGGTGCTGTTCTGGGTTTGCTGCAGGTAGCACCTGTTCAAGGAACGAATTGACCTGCCTCCCACAGCTTCCCATTGTTCTCTGTTACAAGTAGCTCTCTGTCCACTACTTTCTTGAGTGATTCTCTGGTCTCCTTGTTCCCCTAGATTCAAGATGTCCTCCCTGTTCTCTCCCCACAGTGGCTTCTCCTTAAATTACTAGTTCTCTATCTCCCTTATCAATTCTCTATCAGTTCTCTGGAACCAGGACCCCTTTGACTCAGGCACTGCTGGATATACATTCTATTCCATGTAAATATCCCTTATCTCTGTTAATGATCTCAGAGTTTCATTTCCTATCTATCTGGTAGGTATGCTAATAGGCCCCTTCAATATGTACTCAGCCATTTTCTAGTGAGAAGGGTTTTGTCACCAGAGCTGACTATAAGCAAACTGATAATTTGTCACGTAGGTCAGACTGCCAAAATACAAGACCAAATATTATATCAGTACTATGTTTCATACAAACATAAAAATGATAAAAATGAAGACCGCTTATTATTATTACCTGTTAGTAGACCAAAAGTGATAGCAGTTAGCGCAACTTGGGGAACATTTCTATATGTGAAAACAGCAATTAACCCTTTCATTTTTCACGCAAGTCCAATTATTGTGAACAATGTTATATGTCTGTATTCAGTATATTGTAGAATGTGATGTGATGGTGATCATAGGAATAAAGAGGGAAGATAAGAAATCCTTGGTGTTTTCACACTAACCTTTAAAAATAATTTGAATAAATGAGAAGAAAATCCCTTGCTACATTTTGAAACAATTCAAAGTCTTTTGCTTTGAGAGTTGCTACTCTCAAATTGAGTTCCACTCTGCTTTGTATACAAACTTGATCCTTCATATGCTTCTTTATTCTCATAGCTTGAGTTTGGAACTGCACTTTTTGAAAGCATTGCATGTTTAATGTACGACTGCCTGGATTGGAGAAGACAACATAAACATTACCTGGATAATGCCAAATTTATTAATGTTCCTGTAGTAGTAAAGAGCAGATTGGCACAATCACTGATGACAGAGGTAGGAACACTTTGTAGTAGGTTGGTATTATCCTAAATAGTACTTTAAGTAGAACTGTGTTTTAAGTTCTGTACTCCAAAGAATTAAACACAGGCCACTTTCCACCTGTGTGTAAAAGAATCAGACCCTTTGTTTTAAATGTTAAATCTTCAAATAGGAAAAAACAGAAGGAAACAAAATCTTGAAAAAAAATCACACAGATGTAAAGTTAATCTCAAATAGTAATGAATGTAACTCTAACTGGCATAAAAAGCTACATTAAGCAGGCTCAGAAGTATGGCCAGACATCTATATCCACACAGAAGCCAACAAGCTTTTTACAGTTACACCAGTCTATGCGGACCCAAGATGCTGAGGGAATAGGGTCTTGCTTTCAGTAAGCTGTTTCCTAAATGCACACTACTCAGTGGCTTAATGTCTAGTTTGAGGGTGAATCACATGGGATCTCCTAAGGGTCTGTCCTGGGGAAATTGTTTAATATCTTCTTTAATGGTTTGGAAAATGGAACTGAGCTCACACTCGGCAAATATACAGATCTCACCAGCTGGAATTGCAGACTATGAAGAATAGAATTAGGGTTCAAAGTGACCTTGATAAACTGGAGAAATGTTCTAAAATTAATTGACTGACATTCAGTAAAGACCAGATTAAAAGAGTTAAGATAAGTTTATGGATGGGACAGTATTATAGAAAAGGGAGTTCTGGCTCTTCAGTTAGAGGGTGTGATGTGTGAAGCTGGTTGCTGTCTCCAGATTGCAGAGAGCTTGGAAAGTATTTCAGCTTTTCCCATGCTTCTAGGCTTTGCTGGTTGCCACATGGGGCCAGGAAGAATTTTTTCTCCTACTGTTGTTACAGGAATCAGGGTTTTTTTCCCCCCTACCTTCCTCAGAAGCATTGGATGTTGGTTACAGCCAAGGCTGAGGATTTTGACTGGGATATGCCAAAGCCCCTGGTGCAACTTAAACCCGGAGGTTCCAGGTTAGAAGATCTCTGTGCAAGGTCAGACTGATACTGTATTTGGGATCAGGAAGGAATTTTACTCCACTGTCAGACTGGTGCAGACTGTAAAGGTTTTGGCTTCCCCCTTGCTTGTGTCTCTCAAGTGTATTTTAACAACGTATCAAGTGTATAGAAACAACATATCAAGCTGTGTCTGAAGTGATCTGTGCCTTTTGTGAGCCATCTCTCTCTTGGACCAGCAGTGTCTAAAAGGCTCTGGCTTACTACCTAGTCTCCTGGTAGCTAGTTTCTCTTCATGTAAGTTGTATCCAATCATTTCCTACTTACCCTTGCCTACAATCCCTATTGTTATCCTTATTCATTCCTTTCAACTTATTCTTCCCCCCCAAAATCCTCTTATTTGTTCTTGTTAGTATGTCATGATTCTTTCCTCCCACAAAAAGAAATCTGTATTTTCCCTGACAGTGTGTCATCACTGTGCAGGAAAGCACAACATATATTACACACACACACACACACACACACACACACACACATTTTGCAGCACACCAAACATTATGAAGCATGCTGAAAAGGCAGGTGCCAGGCCTTCTGGCAGGGGAGAGAGAGAGGGCAGAAGGATAGCTTCAAGTTCCCCCCACCCCAAACATAGACACACCCTTTCCTGGCAGTGAAGAGTCTTTTTGCTGCTAGTGCGAGCAAGGATGTTGTAGCAGTGCCTGCACCTGCACCACCACCACTAACCAGCAGCAGCATGACATTCTTCACCCCAATTTCAGTTCCCAGCCTGAGCCTTCCAGTGCCAAAGGAGGAGCTCGATCTGGAAGCAGAGGAGCTGAGGGCCACAGCGAAGGAAATTCTGGGGAAGGAGGGAGAATCTGAGTTTGTGCTCCATGCCTGTCAAAGTTCCCCTAGAGGCAGGTCTCCTTCTCTGGAAGGCACTTTGGAGGAGGTTGTGGGAGCAGATGGCTCAGCTCCTCCTGTTGCTGTGCCTCTGCCTGGTTAGGAGGTGGATAAGACAGGATTCCCATCCTCAGCCCAGAAGCAGGTGGGTAGGGTAGTGTGGGATCATTCTGAGGTGGCATATGATCCCAGGTATGCTACCTGCCAGCACTGCCAAAGGCAGATCAGCCAGAGAAAGGACGTGAAACACTTTGCCACCATGGTGATGCTGCTGCATCTCAGGAGGTAGCACCCCACTGCTGCATCTCAGGAGGTAACACCCCCCTGCTGCATCTCAGGAGGTAGCACCCCCCTGCCCTTGTTCCTCCTTAGCCTGGCACCACATGCCCAAAAATAAGTCCCCCTCTCAATCCAAAGCCCCGATCCCCAAGAAGGAAAGGCAGGCCACCCTGGACCAGTGGAGGGAAGGCAGAGAAAAAGTGGGGTGCATTCCAAAGGTGAGCAAGGTCACCCAGAGCATTGGGGAGATGCTTGCTCTAGATGGCCAGCCCTTATCCTTTGTTGAGTGTCCAGGCTTCAGGTGGCTCATGGCTCCAGTGTACCAAGTGCTCACACACACCATCTTTATCAGGACAGTAGTGCCCTCCCTGTATGAGGCATGCAGGGAGTACTTGAGGGGAGGAGCTGTGGAAGGCAGGTCCACAGGTAGCCTTGCACTTCACCTCTGGAGCAGCTGGGGTGGAGATCCTGTCTACCTGTCCCTCACAGGGCACTGATTCAATCAGTCAGGGCATCAGTGGGCTCTCCTTCAAGCAGAGGTGATGGATGGGTCCCATGCGGCAAGGGAGATCATGGTGGCTATGAACCGCATGGTGCAGGGGTGGCTTGTTGGGCAGGGCAAGCTCACCTGTGGGCTCATTGTCACCGACAACGGGGCCAATATGGTCAAGGTGGTGCGTGATGCCAACTTTGTTGGCATCCGCTGTGTGGCACACAAGTTCCACCTCATAGTCAGGGATACCTTGGAGGGGGGACAGGGCTCCCAGTAATGGTGGCATAACTACCAGCCAGCTTATTTTGAAATGCAGGTAGGTGGTGGCCTACTTCCATCGGAGCATCAAGGGGGGCAAGATGCTCTGGGACAAACAGGCACAGCTGAACATCCCGCAGCACACAATCATGCAGGATGTGGAGACTTGGTGGAACTTCACATACCTGATGCTGGAAAGGCTGGTGGAGCAACAAAAGGCCATCCATGAGATGGCCTTGGTCAGAGAGATTGGGATCAGTGGCCCCCTTAACAAAATGGAGTGGGATACCATCTCCCAGATCTTGGTGGTCCTCAAGCCATTCCTCGAGGCCACCAAGAGCCTCAGCGCTGACAATGCCCTTCTTAACCAGGTGATCCCCATAGTGAAGGAGCTTAAGAATGAAATGGAGAAGTTTTAGGGGATCAGTGTTCCTGGCTGGGACAAGCCGCTTTCCCCAGAGGTGCAGACACTGGTGAAGCAGCTGAAGGAGGGCATCAAAAAACAGCTGAATCCATTGCAGTCCAGTACAGTCCACGTGCTGGTGGGCATGTGTGACCCAAAGCTGAAGGGGAGCATTTACAGCAACAAAACCCTCGATCACTGAACAGAGGTGCTGGTGAACAGTCAGGGAGGTAGAAGGTTAGAGGCGGGGGGATGTGGAAGAGGGGGATCCACTTTCCCATGCCAGCACTCCAACCACAACCCAACCTCCTCCACCACAGCTGCTGCCAATGTGGGCCAAGGGCATGGCTTCAGTGTTGGGATCCAGAGGCACCAGACCCCACCATCAACAGGTAGCGCGGAGGCCTTGGTGGCTACCTAAAGATGTGGAGCCGCTGCACTGCAACCCCTTGGCCTGTTGGGCAACCCACAGCCAGGTGCGGCAGGGTCCTGCCGGGGGTTCGCCTCCAAAACCTGCCCGGCAACACCTGTCCTGTCCACCAACCAGTGTTCCAAGCGAGAGGGTGTTCAGCATTGCTGAGGATGTTGTGACACCCCACTGCACCTGCTTGGATCCTGGTTTGGTGGAGCAGCTGATGTTCATGAAGTTGAACCTCCTGCTGCTGGGATAACATAAGCTCCACATGCAGACAGAGTGAATGCCACCCTCCTCACTCGGCACCTAGTCGCTTTTTTTATTTGCTTTCAGAACCTTGAGATGTACTTTCACAGAAACCCCTGCGCCACTCTGCCTGAAATCTGGCAGGCTTCATGCCCTCAGAAGGGGCTACCATCCCTGCTGTTTTCATCCAAATCTGCAAAAAAAATGACAAAGTTATAGGTATTTTAGTGATTCCCCATTATAGTATATGGCCAAATTTCTGAATCAGCGCTGAATCTCCAAATCTGAATCAAATCAGGACAGTGATCTGAATCACCAAATTAAATTACTGTCCCTCTAAATCAACTGAATCCAAATTGAATTCTTGCTGCCTTGCACAGGCCTACTGGTCACCATGCACCATGTTGACTCAGTTCCATTGACTCGCACTCTCTGGGTTCTACCACAGAGCCAGTTCCCCACCCATTGGACCATAAGGCTGTCTAGACTGCAGTTCCCCAATTTTGCCATGAGGACCTCATGAGAGACCAAGTCAAAGGCTTTTCTGAAATCCAAATATATGACATAAACCTCTTCTCCTTTGTCCAGGTGATGTGTCATTTGGTCATAGAATGAAATCAGGTTGGTTTGGCAAGACTTACCTGCAATGAAGCCATGTTGGCTCTCTCTCAGAATGTTGCCTTCCATTAGTTTGTTGTTGATGGTTTGTTTGATTATTTTTGTCCATGATCTTTCCAGGAATTGAGATCAAATTGATTGGCCTGTAGTTCCCTGGATCTTCCTTCTTTCCTTTCTTGAACATAGGCACCACATTGGCACTCTTCCAATCTTCTGGAACCTCTTCCAAGTGCCATGAGCTCTCAAATATCCTTACCATTGGTCATGCTATGATGTCAGCCAACTGTTTTAGCACTCTTGGGTGCATTGCATCTGGGCCAGCTGACTTGTGGATGTCCAGCCTCTCAAGGTGTTCCCTTACAAGATCTGCACCAATTATAGGCGTATGGTTGCCTTTACCCTGATAATCCTGTGTCCTGTCAGACAGAGTGATCCCCTTGGGCTGGTGGGAAACTGATGGAAATTAATCATTGAGGAGATTACCTTTATCCTGGGTGTTGGTTGTCAGCTGCCCCATTTGGTTCAGCAAGGGTCCAATGTTGCCCTTGTTTTTTTTCCCCAATTTCCCACGTATTTGAAGAAGGACTTTTTATTGTCCTTGATTCCCATAGCCAGTTTGAGTTCAGTTTCAGTCTTAGCTTTTCTGGTCCACTCCCTACAGGTGCAGACCAGTGCTGCATAAACCTCCTTGGTGGTATTTCCCGACTTCCATCCCTTATAAGCTTCTCTTTTCAGTTTCAGGAGGTCCATGAGTTCCCTGTTAAGCCAAGGGGGTCTCCCAGCCCTCTTGCTACCTTTTCTATGGGCCAGAATGGACTTCCCTTGTGCTTTTAGGATCACGTCCTTAAGGAGTGACAACTCATTGTGGGCTTCTCACCCTGTCAGATCATGGTCTTTCAAGGCCTTGACAACCAACCTCCTGAGCTTGTGAAAGTCAGCTTTCCTAAAGCTGAGGATTTCTGCATTGCTGACTGAGTTGCCAGCTTTGCAATGGATAGAGAAAGTGATCAACTTGTGATCACTGTCACCAAGCTTCCCTTCGATCCTCAAGTCGCTCACTAAATCATCCCCTTTGGCCAGTACCAGATCCAGTAGCGCCTTACCTCTTGTTGGCTTCTTGAGGCAAATAGAGCTCATCAGTGCAAGTAAAAAAGCTTCACAACTGATCAGATTTGACTGTATGCTCTTCCCATGAGATGTCAGGGTGGTTGAAGTCACTCATGATGACCTTGCACCTAGAATGTGCAGCCTCTGCCAGTTCCCTAGAGAATTCGTGATCAAGTTCTTCCTCCTGGTTAGGAGGTCTGTAATAGACTCCTACAGTTATATCCCCTTCACCATGTTCTCCCTGTATTCTAACCCAGAGGGTCTCAGGTCGCCCTCCTTGGGAGCCAATCTCTGCTTGTAGGGAAGAGTACTGCTCCTTCACATAGAAAGCTACACCCCCGCCCTTCCTTGCAACACAATCCCTCCTGTACAAGATGTAGCCATCAATACCTGTGGTTCAGTCATAGGTGAACTCCCACCAGGTCTCTGTTATTCCTATGAGATTGTATTCATTTTTGCTTAGCAGAAGGTCCAGTTCCTCCTGTTTGTTCCCCAAGCTTCTTGCATTTGTGTACAGGCAACTAAGCCTGCCATCAGAAGCTCTGGGCTTCCCTGTAATCTTAGAAGAGTCCCATCCTTGGGCTGGGGTAGGACTTAATTCCCTTGTGTTACCTAACCTGCTGATTTCATGGTTGTCACTTCCTGGGCTGGCACCAGTAATAGTCCACCCATCCCCGCAGTGATCTTAGTTTAAAGCCCTGCCAAACAGGTCAGCCATTGTGACTGAGAATAGCTTCTTCCCCTTCAGAGTGAGGTGGAGGCCATCCCTTCCCAAGTGTTATTTGGGTAAATGTGATATCTTTTATTAAATCAACGGAGTAGTTGGAAAAAAGTTTTTAGCTCACTTTCAGGTGCAATCACCTTCTTCAGGCATAGGAAGTCTCTGCTGTTCTGAGACCCCAAGGAATGAGAGAAGCTAAAAGTGTAACAGGATCTCAGTGAGAATGTAAATAGGTAGAAATTAAGAAAACTAAAAGGTAGAACAGGGAAGGGGTTGTGGGGGGAGCAGGATGGGCGGAGGGGAGAGAAGGGGGGAAGAAAGCCAAAGGTGAGTAAGGGAGACTCTACAGTAGTAGTAATACAAGGTAGAAAAGAGGCTGTCTGTGAAAAAGGAAATAACTGAAAATTAGGAAGACAAAGGGCAGAAAAGTAGGGAAGGGGAGAAGTGGGGGAAGAAAAGTGTAAGAGGTCAGATCTGACAAGTACCTGGTGAATTAGATGTCAGGCAGGTTGTAATAGGTCATAAATCCAATGTCTATCTTGAGTCCATGTTTTTTTGTATCCAGTAGATTTATGAAGTGAAGTTCATAGGCTCATCTACAAAAGATGTTTTGTAAGTTCCCTTTGAGGGTTAGACCTGATAGATCAGGGAGGGAGTGATTGTCTTGTAAGAAGTGTGCCCCCACAGGTAGTTCTGTGATAGATTTCCAGTGTGTGTTCATTTTGGTGTTCAGTTGTTGTTTGGTTTCTACTACATATTTTCCTTCTGGGCATTTGGTACACTGGCTGAGATAGATAACATTTCTGGAGGTGCAGGTATAAGATCCAGGAATGCTGATGTTTCTGTTGTGGAGTGTAGTTATTATGGGGGTGTTGGAGATGTGTTGGCAGGTTTTGCATTTCTTGTCCTGGCATCCATTGGGTGTGGTTTGGGTCATAGGGAGTTCTCACTTCTGGTGATGAGGTTAACGAGGTTTGGTGCTTGTTTGAAGGCTAGGATGAGTGGTTCTGGAAAGATCTCTTTAAGAACTAGGTATTCTTCTAGTATGGATTACAATTGTTTCCGTGTAGGTTCCAGGGAAGGGTGATATGTCATAACTAATGGTGTGCAATTGGTGAGGAGTTTCTTTTTGTACTGCAGCAAATCTTTGCATGGTATCCAGATGGCTCTTTCAAAAGTATGATCTCTTGTGAGGTAGCAATCATGGGTATTCTTGTCCAAGACATTAAAAAATAAATTACTCCAACCACAATTAC